>NC_057803.1:219261126-219561126 GCF_018294505.1 Triticum aestivum
ACCGAGTGGAGAGCAATCCTCCCACTCGGGGGCTTAGCTGCAGTCCAGTACTCGCCTAAGTTCTCCCACTGAGAGACTTAGCTGCAGTCAGGCACTCGCCTAAGTTTGGAAAAATCCTACCGAGTGGAGAGTAATCCTCCCACTCGGAGGCTTAGTTGCAAGTCCGGTACTCGCCTAGGTTCCCTCACTAGGAGACTTAGCTGCAGTCCGGCACTCGCCTAAGTTTGAAAAAATCCTGCCGAGTGGAGAGCGATCCTCTCACTCGGGGGCTTAGCTGCAGTCCAGTACTCGCCTAAGCTCTCCCAAACACATCTCAATCCTCAAGGACGACGAGGGGCAGGTCGACTGCCACCTTCTCCTGGAGAGCTTCGCCACAAATACAATGTGCGCTCCGTCCCACTCTACATTAACAGGGTGTGGGTCGACTGCCACCTTCTCCTGGAAAGCTTCGCCACAAATATAATGTGCGCTCCGTCCCACTCTGCAGTAACAGGGTGTGGGTCGACCGCCGCCCGCCCCTGGGGAGCTTCGCCACAAATACAATGTGCGCTCCATCCCACTCTGCAGTAATAGGGTGTGGGTCGACCGTCGCCCGCCCCTGGGGAGCTTCGCCACAAATACAAGACTTGGGTCGACTGCTTCCCCCTCCTTCAGAGTTGCGTTGCGAATACAGAAAGTTGTCTCGAATAAAGATTGGGTTCACTCAGCAGGAGATTCGTAAAGATATTCAACGATAAACCGAGTTCAATTCTAAAGGTTTCGGATCTTAGATCGAAGTACTCAGGCACGCAGCCCGAAAAGGTTTAACGGTTACAAAAACCACTCGCCATTTTGAGGCAAATTTGAAGTAGGACATAAGAGTTTGTTCACTCCGCGGGAGGAGGGCTGGCAGGCTTGACGAACTCATCCAGGTCGACGCCGTCGGCTATCCGAGTGGCTGCAGCGATGAAAGTCTCCACAAAGGTTCGGAAGTCATGCTTCTGGGTGTTGGCGACCTTGATTGCTGCCAGCTTGTCTTGTAGCACCTCCTTGTAGTGGACACGAACCAAGGACAGAGCCACATCAGCGCCACACCGAGCAGAAGACTTCTTCCACTCCTGCACTCGGTCAGGGATTCCGTTAAGTCGATTCATCAGAGACTCGAGATCGTTTTGGAGCGTAGCCTCTGGCCAAAGTGCCGGGTCGATCCGTGACATGGAGACCTTCAGTCGAGCCAAGTAGTCCACGGCACCGTCGATGCGAGATTCCAGTCGGAGCTGATTCATGGCAGTTTCATCTTTCACGGGAGAGTTGATTGGATCCAAACCTGGTTCAATCCGCCGAGTCTCCTCTTCAAAATTCTGGCAAAACTCTGCATTCACGATCCAAGGATAAGTCAATTTTCATACACTGAGTCGACACAAAAAAAACCAGTCGGAACTAAATGTGCACCTTCAAGCTTGATATACAATTTCTTGGCAAGGCTCCTCAGGTAGCTCTCCAGATCGTCCCTCCTACGAGCGACGCCTTCCATCTTTTCGTTCAGGTTAAGGTTCTCCTTCTTCCAACGTGTGCACTCCCTGTTGTCTTCATTCAGAGCAGTCTTCAGCCTGGTATTCTCTTCTTCCAATTGGCCGACTGAAGCCAGCTTCTGTTCGGCCAGAGCGGTCGTGTCGTCAGCCTCCTTCTCGGCAGCAGACAAATCCTGATCCTTTTTCACCAAAGCTTCTCTCAGTTTTTCTGCAAAGAAATGATGATTGATTCAGAAATAGCGGAAGGGTGCTCGAGCCTAAAACTGACCAGTCGACAAAATCGTCTTACCTGCGGCGCCGTCTCTGACCTTTTGCAGCTCTGTCCTAGCCAGCTCCAAATCAAGGTTCAGTTGAATCTGCTGCTTCTCCAAGTCAGCAAAGCGAGCTCCAAGATTGCAAGATTTCTGAAATCAAAGGGGAGAAGTTATCGTTACAGCAAAAAAACAACAAAGGCAATAAATACTAAGACTACGGTCGACTGCCAGCAGTCCACCATAGTCTCGGGGACTACACCCAGTGGGTGCACTTAGCGTGCCCCCACCGGTTCTGATCCCACTCGACCGGCCCGCCGGAGTCGAGTCCAAAACAAAGATAGAAAGAAAGTAGAACTCAGACTACAGTCGACTGCCATCAGTCCACCATAGTCTCCGGGACTACACCCAGTGGGTGCACTTAGCGTGCCCCCACCGGTTCTGATCCCACTCGACCGGCCCACCGAAGTCGAGTGGAAGAGACAAACTACCAGTTTGGTTTGTACATTCGGCAAAATACAAAGACTACAGTCGACTGCCAGCAGTCCACCGTAGTCTCCACTAGCCACAAACTTTAATCGACGCACCCAGTGGGTGTACATACGCAAAGATTTTTGGAAAGAATCTTCAGATAGCCGACTAACCTGAACGTTGCTCTGGAGAGCCGAGCTGGCATCATAGGCGGCTTGGCTGGCGTCCCGCACCACCTTCATCTTCTCCATCATAATGCTCGCCTGGCGTATGGCTTCCCTAGCAGCATTCACCTCGTCCTTGGGACATGATGGGTCGCAAAAACTGAAGGCGGGTCGACAGGGGCCTGAGCAGTCGAAGAAGAAGGCAAGGCACTCGACAGGGGCTCCGCGAAGGTAACATAACCCCGATTGACGTCACCAGTGTCCTGAACAACTGGTTCCGCCCTCGGCGTCGGCTGTAGCGCCTCACTTACAGGAGGTCGCCTACTCTTCCTCGTCAAAGACCTCTCGGGCTCTTCATCATCATCAGGGAGGTCAATAATGTTGGGAGCTATGCAAAGTTCAAATTGCCAAAATTACATCACCCAATGATGCACGATGCAGTTGAATCGACCAAAGAAAGATAGTATGGCAGAAATCATACCACTCGGCAATGTCGACTCTTGATCCAGCAGTTCCAGGGCAAACAGCCCAAGGGTAGAAGTGACCGCATCCTCCATCACCTCATCTTCATCCCTTTAAGCTGAGGTCCCGGAAGTGGCAGCGCTAACAATTCCAAAGTTCGTCCAGTTAAAACAAGAAAAACAAACAGTGCGGAGCGTTGAGTGAATACAAGGAGAGACACTCACGCAGAGGCGACAGGGATATCGATCTTGATCTTTGGCAGCGCCTTCCGAGTCTTCGGCTCTGCAACTTTGGGGTGCTTTGGCGCCTTCTCAGTCGGGGTAGGTGAAGAGACCCGAGGACGCTTCGAGGAATGACTAGCCTGAGCAGTTGCCTTGTCGCGGGCACACGGCCGTTCTTGGTCAAGCTTGGATCATCTCTCTAAGCGAGGAGGCGACTCGACTTCTTCCCCATCACTTGAGTCGTCACTTCCACCATCCCCTTCACCATCAAAAGTCCACTCGCCACTTTCGCCACCACTTGCCTCGCCTTCCAGAGCTTGCTTTTGCTCCCCGTTGGGCATCAAATACATTTCAATAATGGCCTGAAAGAAAGCATGGAGAACAAAGTCAGTCGACGCAATACAGATAGTTGCGCGAGTGAATTCAGATTACAAGCAAAAACTCAGAATCAGACGTGCTCTGGTGCATGCGACTGGTCAAATGGGGGAACTCTCCTGGCTCCTCTAGGATTGTCCTTGTTCCCGGTAATGCTCGACAGCCACTTCTCCAGCGTGTCGTCATCGACCTCCTCCGGGTGGATCCGAGTGGAGTCTTCTACACCCGAATACATCCACATCGGGTGGTCTCGGGCTTGGAGAGGCTGGATGCGCCACTGAAGGAAGACCTCCAAGAGATCCATACCGGTGACCCCGTCACGAATGAGCTGGACCACTCGGTTGGCCAACACCTTCACGTGCGCCTTCTCCTCCGGGAGCACCTTCAAAGGGGAGGGTTTTTCCACTCGGTCCATGGTAAAGGGAGGGAGGCCAGTCGATTGCCCTGGCGTCGACTAGTCTTTGCAGTAGAACCAGGTCGACTGCCATCCACGAACTGAATCGGGAAGAATCATGGCCGGAAAGGAGCTTTTTCCCCTTGTCTGGATGCCAAGACCCCCACACATCTGGATCACTTGGGTCCTCTCGTCACTCGGATTAGCCTTTTTCACTGTCTGGGAGCGACAAGTGAAAATATGCTTGAAAAGACCCCAGTGAGGTCGACAACCCGAGAAGTTCTCACACAAGGAAATGAACGCGGAAAGATAAACGATTGAGTTGGGGGTAAAATGGTGGAGTTGAGCCCCAAACAAGTTCAGAAACCCTCGGAAGAAAGGATGAGGAGGCAAAGAAAACCCACGATCGACGTGGGTGGCAAGAAGAACGCGCTCACCCTCCCGGGGTTGCAGCTTGGATTCCTTCCCCAGAAGCCGCGCCGACTCATAAGGGATCAGCCCTCCCCCGGCCAGGTCGTCGAGGTCTTCTTGGGAGATCCTCGAGTGGATCCAGTCGCCCTGGATCCAACCCTTCGGCAGGCCAGTCCGCGAGGAAGATCCGCCCCGGCTTGTCGCCTTCCCCTTTGACCTCGCCGTCGCCTTCTTTGCCCGCTCCAGAGCCGCTGTCTTCTCCTTCACCATTGTCGCCGACGAGACGTGTGTGGCGCGGTGGCGCTGGAGCGAGAGCGAGCGCAGAGGAGAGGTGTTAGGAGGAGAAGAGATAACGGGGCGCACTGTTCAGGAGACTCCGGTCCAACGCCTTATATGAGGCCGCTTCCGAGTGGCTGACAGGTAGACCCAGATGGCTCTGTCAAATCCCGTAACGACCGCACGAGCGATACGTGGCGAAAAAGGTGGCGCGGGGATCGAGGCGGCTCCACTCTATCTCGTCCGATTACTGCGGCCTCCCCCATCTCGCGCGCTTCCCAAAATTTGGATCCCACTAAATCCGCGGACAGCAAATAACTTGCAGACCAAAGATCTCCTCCGCACCGTCACTCGGAGCCTTACAAGTAAAGAAACTCACTCGGCAAAGAATTAAGAATGGATCAAGGCGACTGAAAAGGGAGTTGCTGTCATCACTCAGGTCCATTGATCCGAAACAAGATATACTCACGGCATAGAAAACGAGTCGGAGAAGTCCTCAACTCCTTCCCCACTCAAACCTCGATCCATTCGGGGGCTAATGATAAAGCTATGTACCTAGGGTAGGGTCACGGACCTGTCCTAACTGCTCTACCCAAGGACACCTCTAGAATAAATCACCTTTCAATCGACTTGGAGGTGTTCCACTCAACAAACTCGAAGACATTCAACCAAGAAGCAATTACTCGACCAAGATCCAACCACTCGATGGCCATGAGACCTAAAGTCACTCCGCACGCTAACGGTCGGTCATTAAGTAACTTTTATGGTCATCATAGCACTTTATTACTAGCGTTACCAGTAACGCCCTACCTTAATGTACATTGAACCCTTCGTAACATGGGCTGGCCGGGGTCCTGGCGCACTCTATATAAGACACCTCCCTCCTCCGAGACAGGGGTTCGCACCTCTGTAACTCATACTCACATAATCCAGTCGACCGCCTCCGGGCTCCGAGACGTAGGGCTTTTACTTCCTCCGAGAAGGGCCTGAACTCGTAAACCTTGCGTCCTTACAACTTCTCCATAGCTAAGATCTTGCCTCTCCATACTTACCCCCCTACATTACTGTCAGACTTAGAACCACGACATGACCCACATCTTTATAAAGAAGGACTAGATGGTATTATTAGACGCTGTGTACCTGAGCATGAACAGGGACAAATCCTACGGAAATGATTAATTTTACAAAAAACTGTCAATAGGTCCCAAAAGAATTGGTCTAAGAAATTAGATGATGCACTTTGGGCTTATAAAAGAGCATATAAAACTCCTATGGGTATGTCTTCTTATAAAATGGTTTATGGAAAAGCTTGTCATTTTCCTCTTGATTTATAACATAAAGCATATTGGGCAATGAACTCAACTATGATTTCAAACTTGTCGGTGAAAAGAGGTTATTTGATATTAGCTCATTAGATGAATGGAGAACCCAAGCTTATGAAAATGCCAAGTTATTTAAAGAAAAAGTCAAAAGATGGCATGATAAAAGAATCCAAAAGCGTGAGTTCAAGGTTGGAGAATATGTTCTTTTGTACAACTCGCGTTTCAGATTCTTTGCAGGAAAACTCCTCTCCAAATGGGAAGGGCCCTATGTTATCGAGGAGGTTTATCTATTTGGAGCTATCCAAATAAATAATGCCGAAGGTAGTAAGCCGAAGGTTGTCAATGGGCAAAGAATAAGACATTATATCTCTAGTACGCCCATTAATATTGAAAGAAATATTATCCAAACTATGACACCGGAAGAACATATAAAGGAAACCTTCCGGAACACTCCATAATCGTGAAAAAAGAGGAGGTACATGATACGGTAAGTAAACATACTCCGAAAAATCCGCAAAATATTTTTTGTCACTTTTATTATATATTCAAAATTAGGAAAATAAGAAACTGGTTCGGCCCCTTACGATGAAGGTAAAAGCCTAGTCCAGTTTGTACATGGTATTGCTAGGGTTTCGATGAGCAGGCAGCGAATATGCTTGACCTAGCTCTCGATCTGTTGTTTCTTGTCCTAAGCCGCCGCTAGGTCGTCCCCTTATATACACGGGTTGACGCCCTGCCGCCCTTAGAGTCCCGGTCGGCTTATACAACGTATCCGGCTCTGTGACCTTTCTTACATACCTTACAATACAAGCTTTAATACATGGCAGTTTGTATCTATGGGCCTTAAGCCGCCTTCGGGTCTGGGTCCTCTACTAAGCCTACCTATGAACCACCATATGATCTTGGGCTTCATTGTGATGAATTGTCATAGGGATAACCCGGCCCCTCCTAGGCAGGTCATACCTAAAAGTTATATCCCCAACATTAGGCCCCAGGTTGATTTGAACTTGTTCATGTCAATCTCCAAGACTTAGAAAACTCCTTCCATATCCGCTGCAAAAAATTTGTGATCCGCCATGATGTCATCTCCAAGAATTTCGGAAACCTGCCACGACGTCATCTTTAACGGATCTTTATCTTAATGTCTTCCCGAAAATTGAGGCGTCCAATTAGATGGATAACCATCATTTGGCCTCCTCGTCTTTCGTGCCTGCCTATTTTCCCGCCTCCTTATAAATAGGACCATAAGGCCATCTCGCATTCTTCTCCTTCTCCTTTCTTCCTCCTCACAATGCATCGTCCCGCACGAACCTTGCCGCCATCGACCTCCGTCCTCGTCCTCGACTCCGGCCGCTGCATCGCCCTGAGTAGACCAAAGAACTACGGCACCACTCCGCTATTTTAACAGCACCAGTAAGCCTTCCTTTCTTCATCACAAATCTGGCATTAGGGTTTGTTAGTGCTCATCGATGTTCATCTGCATTCGTCACCGTCCTTCTTTTTATTTGTTTAGATCCATGTATTAGATCCAAAAACCATAGGAATCCTGCGCGGTAGTAGTTTTAGCACTTATTTTAATACTAGATTATATCCCCACCGCGACAGATCTCCTCTAGGGCTCTTCTGTTTTTCCACTGTCACCTTTTGTAGATAAATTTATTCCCTTTTTTTCTAAACATCGGTAGATCCAAATTTGTAACCTCAATCTGCGGAATCTGTTTGTCCCAATACTTAGCAAATTTTTCTTTCGGCATTCTCGAATATCTTAGCCATGGAGGCTTACTCTGCTGTCTTATCTTCACTTCATATATCATTAGCCCTCGCTTAAGCCTCCATTATAAACATGTATTGTAGTCGTTAACTTGTAATCCCATCAACTGATTTGAGCTAGCCAATTATTTCCTTTTAGATTGTCCTCTCACCATGCTGCCGAAGACGATGACAACTTGCAACTGGGTTCCTTCCATAGTCACCGAGAGTACTTTGAAGGATTTTGTCATTGTGGGATACTTACCAGAGAAAAGTGTCATGCATTATCGTGCTCCTGGCCCGGCTAAAGAGAGACCTCAGCCAAAACATGGTGAAATCATTGTGTTTACTGACCATATGACCTGGGGCTTCTCACCGCCAGGCTCAAAATTCTTCAGGGATGTTCTACACTTTTTCATACTCCGTCCTCAAGATATTGGACCCAATTCCGTATCTAATATCTGTAACTTCCAAATTTTTTGCGAAGTTTACCTTCAAGAAGAACCTACTGTTGAACTCTTCAGGGAATACTTCTATCTGAACCGCCAGAATGAGTACACCAATGGTCCCAGCTTGGAACTTGGCGGGATTTCAATTCAACGCAGACGAGATGCCGTCTTCCCTCTAGTAGTCCTGCCAAGCCATCCCAAGACTGGAATCAAACATGGTTCTACTATAAAGATACCTCGTCGTCTGATGAAATTCCAATGCCGGGTTATCGCGCTGATAGCCTTGATGCCAAATACCAACTCCCTGATAAGCTTACCCCTGCCGAACACAAGAAACCTGTCCCTACAATCCAAAGAGTTCAAGCCTTGCTAGGAAATGGCTTGACCGGAGTCGACTTGATCCGCTGCTGGGTCGCATGGCGGATCATACGTTTAAGCCGCCGACCCGGCTTAATGTATTCATGCACCGGAGGCCATCGTTGAAATGGCAACCACACTTGTCAATAGCAAATATGAAGGCTGCAACCTACTGGGTTTAAATCCTTTCTGCAAACTTAGCCCGGCACTAGAGGTAAATCTTTTTGACTTATTTTTTCCTTCAGTAGTTTAAACATCGCATGAATTTCAATATGTTATCCTTCCATGGGCCAAATCTGACTTCTGGAAAGCCAAATACGAGCATGAGGCTGCTAAAAAAAGCTAGAGATGCTGCGAGAGCCGCCAAGAAGACCGTTAGAAAGTCTAAGAAGAAACCAACTGCCTCTAATTTACTCAAGCTGGATGAAACCTCTAAGTCGGAGGTAGCCCTTGACTCTCTTGGCCTATTTTTTAACAACCTTATTGACACTGACTATGGCCAGGATGACACGGGGACCAGCCAGGCAGTCGAAGAAGAGGTAACTATTATTTTTTCCGACTCAGAACATTTACCAAGGCAGAAACTTCGGCCGGTGTTGGGGATATAGCTACCAGGTATGCCCTGCCCAGGAGGGGCCGGGTCAACCCCAATGGAGGGTTACGAAAATAAGCCCAGTAATATTCAAGGTGATAGTTCATTAAGAATTATAGAAAGCCTAAGCCCAGAGGCAGCTTAAGGCCCAATATTGTGAACCGCCATATGTAGAGAAAGACTTGTAAGGAAAGGAATATAAGAGAAGTCACCGAGCCGAACGCGTTTTATGAGCCGGCCGGGACTCTGTAGGCCGTCAGGCGTCAACCCGTGTATATAAGGGGACGACCCGGCGGTGGCTTAGAAAAAGCGACAACAGATCGATAGCCAAGCTAGCGCATTCGCTCCTTGGTCATCGAAACCTAGCAATACAACATCAACTGGACTAGGCCTTACCTTCATCGTAAGGGGCCGAACCAGTATAAACCTCTCGTGTCCTTTGTCCCGATTAACCCCTTTAAGCTTCCTAGTTGCGATGGCCCTACGACTAAGTCCTTTCGCTAGGACATCTGTCGTGACATCTCCATGACAGTTGGCGCCCACTGTGGGGCCAGCGCACGGTGGATTTGAGTTCTTGAAGGGAAACGTTGAAGGGCTCAAGGGATACACTATGGGCAGGATGACCAAGAGTCGTCGCGGCAAGCTCTACATCGACGATGAAGGCTGGGGCCCTGACACCGGCTCAATTTAGTACGGATACCAGGTCCCCTTTGGCGGAATCCACGTCTTCATCGGCAGGATGGGCGAGCCGGGCCCTGAGCTGGACATCTGCACCGACCTCATCGAGACGGCTCAGCGAGCGAGACCCACCGAGGCTCAACCTGCCATGAGGCGCACCTTTGTGGGTTGCATCCATGGAGGGGAGTGTTCTGAAGGATCGGTAGACGATGGTGAGACGGCCATCTATTCCAACGCTGCATCGTCAACAGGCGAGACAGATTCTTTGTATCAGCTACAAGATGGCATGCTTGGGGGCTATTCCGATGGCAGCAGTATTCCGGACCCCTCTGAGCCACCGAATCGAGCCGGAGTCTTCATGGCTGGCATTCAACCCGGGCAGAATTCTACGGCCGCGGGAGCAATAACCACTGGGTCGGCAGCAGCGGGGTCAGGAGACCCCGTGCACCCTCCAACTCAGATACTAATGGACCTCATGGATAAGTTGACGGCTCTGTTAACTACTGTAGTGGAGCCGGCGAATAAGGCTCAGCATGACGCAGAGGTGGCACGAGCACGTGAAGAGATGGCATAGGCCAAAGAAAACTTAGCAGCGGAAGAGGTCAGGATGGCTGCAGAACGGGCGGCTCTGGATGCTCGTGCTCAGCAGCTTCAAGCGGAAACTTTCCGGCTCTCAGTGGATCTGAATGAAGGAAATATGCCCTAGAGGAAATAATAAAGTAATTATTTATTTCCTTATATCATGATAAATGTTTATTATTCATGCTAGAATTGTATTAACCGGAAACAGAATACATGTGTGAATACATAGACAAACAGAGTGTCACTAGTATGCCTCTACTTGACTAGCTAGTCGATCAAAGATGGTTAAGTTTCCTAACCATAGACATGAGTTGTCATTTGATTAACGGGGTCACATCATTAGGAGAATGATGTGATTGACTTGACTCATTTCGTTAGCATATCACTTGATCATTTAGTTTGTTGCTATTGCTTTCTTCATGACTTATACATGTTCCTATGACTATGAGATTATGCAACTCCCGTTTACCGGAGGAACACTTTGTGTGCTACCAAACGTCACAACGTAACTGGGTGATTATAAAGGTACTCTACAGGTGTCTACAAAGGTACTTGTTGGGTTGGCGTATTTCGAGATTAGGATTTGTCACTCCGATTGTCGGAGAGGTATCTCTGGGCCGCCTCGGTAATGCACATCACTATAAGCCTTGCAAGCATTGCAACTAATGAGTTAGTTGCGCGATGATGTGTTATGGAACGAGTAAAGAGACTTGCCGGTAACGAGATTGAACTAGGTATTGAGATACCAACGATCGAATCTCGGGCAAGTAACATACCGATGGCAAAGGGAACAACGTATGTTGTTATGCGATTTGACCGATAAAGATCTTCGTAGAATAAGTGGGAGCCAATATGAGAATCCAGGTTCCGCTATTGGTTATTGACCGGAGACGTGTCTTGGTCATGTCTATATTGTTCTCGAACCCGTAGGGTCCGCATGCTTAAGGTTTCGATGATAGTTATATTATGAGTTTATGAGTTTTGATGTACCGAAGGAGTTCAGAGTACCAAATGAGATCGCGGACATGACGAGGAGTCTCGAAATGATTGAGACGTAAAGATCGATATATTGGACGACTATATTCGGACATCGGAAAGGTTCCGAGTGATTCGGGTATTTTTCGGAGTACTGGAGAGTTACGGGAATTCGCTGGGGAGTATATGGGCCTTATTGGGCCATACGGAAATAGAGGAGAGAGGCCAAAAGGAAAGAGGCGCCCCCCCCCTCTGGTCCAAATTGGACAAGGGGTCCAACCCCCTTTTCCTTGTTCCTCTCCCCCTCTTTCCTTCTCTCCTACTCCAACAAGGGAAGGAGGAGTCCAACTCCCGGTGGGAGTAGGACTCCCCCCTTGGCGCGCCCTCCTCCTAGGCCGGCCGCCTTCCCCCTTGCTCCTTTATATACGGGGATAGGGGGGCACCCCATAGACACAACAGTTGGTCATTGATCTCTTAGCCGCGTGCGGTGCCCCCCTCCACTATATCCCACCTCGGTCATATCGTAGTGGTGCTTAGGCGAAGCCCTGCGTCGGTAGCAACATCATCATCGTCACCACGCCGTTGTGCTGACGGAATTCTCCCATGAAGCTCTGCTGGATCGGAGTTCGCGGGAGGTCATCGAGCTGAACATGTGCTGAACTCGGAGGTGCCGTGCGTTCGGTACTTGGATCGGTCGGATCGTGAAGACGTACGACTACATCAACCGCATTGTGCTAACGCTTCCGCTTTCGGTCTACGAGGGTACGTGGACAACACTCTCCCCTCTCGTTGCTATGCATCACCATGATCTTGCGTGTGCGTAGGAAAATTTTGAAATTACTATGTTCCCCAACAGTGGCATCCGAGCCTAGGTTTTATGCGTTGATGTTGTGCACGAGTAGAACACAAGTGAGTTGTGGGCGATGTAAGTCATACTGCTTACCAGCATGTCATACTTTGGTTCGGCGGTATTGTTGGATGAAGCGGCCCGGACCGACATTACGCGTACGCTTACGCGAGACTGGTTCTACCGACGTGCTTTGCACACAGGTGGTTGGCGGGTGTCAGTTTCTCCTACTTTAGTTGAACCAAGTGTGGCTACGCCCGGTCCTTGCGAAGGTTAAAAGAACACCAACTTGACAAACTATCATTGTGGTTTTGATGCATAGGTAAGAACGGTTCTTTCTTAAGCCCGTAGCAGCCACGTAAAACTTGCAACAATAAAGTAGAGGACGTCTAACTTTTTTTGCAGGGCATGTTGTGATGTGATATGGTCAAGACATGATGCTAAATTTTATTGTATGAGATGATCATGTTTTGTAACCGAGTTATCGGCAACTGGCAGGAGCCATATGGTTGTCGCTTTATTGTATGCAATGCAATTGCGCTGTAATGCTTTACTTTATCACTAAGCGGTAGCGATAGTCGTGGAAGCATAAGAATGGCGAGACAACAACAATGCTACGATGGTGACCAAGGTGTCGCGCCGGTGATGATGGTGATCATGATGGTGCTTCGGAGATGGAGATCACAAGCAAAAGATGATGATGGCCATATCATATCACTTATATTGATTGCATGTGATGTTTATCTTTTATGCATCTTATCTTGCTTTGATTGACGGTAGCATTATAAGATGATCTCTCACTAAATTTCAAGATAAAAGTGTTCTCCCTGAGTATGCACCGTTGCCAAAGTTCGTCGTGCCCAGAAACCACGTGATGATCGGGTGTGATAAGCTCTACGTCCATCTACAATGGGTGCAAGCCAGTTTTGCACACGCGGAATACTCAGGTTAAACTTGACGAGCCTAGCATATGCAAATATGGCCTCGAAACACTGAGAACGAAAGGTCGAGCGTGAATCATATAGTAGATATGATCAACATATTGATGTTCACCATTGAAAGCTACTCCATTTCACGTGATGATCGGTTATGGTTTAGTTTATTTGGATCACGTGATCACTTAGAAGATTAGAGGGATGTACTTCTAAGTGGGAGTTCTTAAGTAATATGATTAATTGAACTTAAATTTATCATAAACTTAGTCCTGGTAGTATTAGCATATCTATGTTGTAGATCAATAGCTCATGTTTAGCTTCCATGTTTTAGTTTTGATATGTTCCAAGAGAAAACTAAGTTGAAAGATGTTAGTAGCAATGATGCGGATTGGATCCGTGATCTGAGGTTTATCCTCATTGCTGCATAGAAGAATTATGTCCTTGATGCACCGCTAGGTGACAAACCTATTGCAGGAGCAGATGCAGACGTTGTGAACGTTTGGCTAGCGCAATATGATGACTACTTGATAGTTTAGTGCACCATGTTTAACAACTTAGAATCGGGACTTCAAAGACGTTTTGAACGTCATGGACCATATGAGATGTTCCAGGAGTTGAAGTTAATATTTCAAGCAAATACCTGAGTTGAGAGATATGAAGTCTCCAACAAGTTCTATAGCTAAAAGATGGAGGAGAATAGCTCAATCAGTGAGCATGTGCTCAGATTGTCTGGGTACTACAATCGCTTGAATCAAGTGGGAGTTAATCTTCCAGATAAAATAGTGACTGACAGAATTCTCTAGTCACCATCACCAAGTTTGCAGAACTTCGTGATGAACTATAATATGCAAGGGATAACGGAAACGATTCCCGAGCTTTTCATGATGATGAAATCAATGAAGGTAGGAATCAAGAAAGAGCATCAAGTGTTGATGATTAACAAGACCACTAGTTTCAAGAAAATGGCAAAGTGAAAGAAAGGGAACTTCAAGAAGAACGGCAAGCAAGTTACTGCTCAAGTGAAGAAGCCCAAGTCTGGTCCTAAGCCTGAGACTAAGTGCTTCTACTGCAAAGGGACTGGTCACTGGAAGTGGAACTGCCCCAAGTATTTGGCGGATAAGAAGGATGGCAAAGTGAACAAAGCTATATTTGATATACAGATTATTGATGTGTATTTTACTAGTGTTCATAGCAACCCCTCGATATTTGATACTGGTTCAGTTGCTAAGAGTAGTAACTCGAAACGGGAGTTTCAGAATGAACAGAGACTAGTTAAGGGTGAAGTGACGATGTGTGTTGGAAGTGGTTCCAAGATTGATATAATCATCATCGCAAACTCCCTATACTTTCGGGATTAGTGTTGAACCTAAATAAGTGTTATTTGGTGTTTGGGTGAGCATGAATATGATTTGATCATGTTCATTGCAATACAGTTATTCATTTAAGTAAGAGAATAAATTGTTATTCTATTTACATGAATAAAACCTTATATGGTTACACACCCAATGAAAATGGTTCGTTGGATCTCGATCTTAGTGATACACATATTCATAATATTGAAACCAAAAGATGCAAAGATAATAATGATAGTGCAACTTATTTGTGGCACTGCCGTTTAGGTCATATTGGTGTAAAGCGCATGAAGAAAATCCATGCTGATGGGCTTTTGGAATCACTTGATTATGAATTAGTTGATGCTTGCGAACCGTGCCTCATGGGCAAGATGACCAAAATGCCGTTCTCCGGTCCTATGGAGAAAGCAACAGATTTGTTGGAAATCATACATACAGATGTATGTGGTCCGATGAATATTGAGGCTCGTGGCGGATATCGTTATTTTCTCACCTTCACAGATGATTTAAGCAGATATGGGTATATCTACTTGATGAAACATAAGTCTGAAACATTTGAGAAAGTTCAAAAACCTTCAAAGTGAAGTGGAAAATCATCGTGACAAGAAAATAAAGTTTCTACGATCTGACCACAGAGACAAATATTTGAGTTACGAGTTTGGTCTTCAATTAAAACAATGTGGAATAGTTTCACAAAATCGTGCCACCTAGAACACCACAACATAATGGTGTGTCCGAACATCATAACCATACTATTATTGCATATAGTGCAATCTATGATGTTTCTTACCGATTAACCACTATAGTTTTGAGGTTATGCATTAGAGACAGCTACATTCACATTAAATAGGGCACCATCTAAATCCGTTGAGATGACATCGTATTAACTATGGTTTGGCAAGAAACCTAAGCTGTCGTTTCTTAAAGTTTGAGGTTGCAATGCTTATGTGAAAAAAATTCAACATGATAAGCTCAAACCCAAATCGGAGAAGTGCGTCTTCATAGGATACCCAAAAGAAAATGTTGGGTACACCTTCTATCACAGATCTGAAGGCAAGATATTCGTTGCTGAGAATGGATCCTTTCTAGAGAAGGAGTTTCTCTCGAAAGAAGTGAGTAGGAGGAAAGTAGAACTTGATGAGGTAACTGTACCTGCTCCCTTATTGGAAAGTAATTCATCACAGAAATCTGTTCCTATGACTACTACACCAATTAGTGAGGAAGCTAATGATGATGATCATGTAACTTCAGATCAAGTTACTGCCGAACCTCGTAGGTAAACAGAGTGAGATCCGCACCAGAGTGGTACGGTAATCCTGTTCTGGAGGTCATGTTACTTGACCATGATGAGCCTACGAACTATGAGGAAGCGATGATGAGCCCAGATTCCGCAAAATGGCTTGAGGCCATGAAATCTGAGATGAGATCCATGTATGAGAACAAAGTATGGACTTTAATTGACTTGCCCAATGATCGGCGAGCCATTGAGATTAAATGGATTTTCAAGAGGAAGACGGACGCTGATAGTAGTGTTACTATCTACAAAGCTAGAATTGTCGCAAAAAGGTTTTCGACAAGTTCAAGGTGTTAACTACGATGAGAGTTTCTCACTCGTATCTATGCTTAAGTCTGTCCGAATCATGTTAGCAATTGCCGCATTCTATGAAATCTGGCAAATGGATAAACAAAATTGCATTCCTTAATGGATTTATTAAAGAAGAGTTGTATATGATGCAACCAGAAGGTTTTGTCAATCCTAAAGATACTAACAAAATATGCAATCTCCAGCGATCCATCTATGGACTGGTGCAAGCATCTCGGAGTTGGAATATACGCTTTGATAATTTGATCAAAGCATATAGTTTTATACAGACTTGCGGTGAAGCCTGTATTTACAAGAAAGTGAGTGGGAGCACTACAACATTTCTGATAAGTATATGTGAATGACATATTGCTGATTGGAGATAATGTAGAATTATTCTGCAAAGCATAAAGGAGTGTTTGAAAGGAGTTTTTCAAAGAAAGACCTCGGTGAAGCTGCTTACATATTGAGCATCAAGATCTATAGAGATAAATCAAGGCGCTTGATAAGTTTTTTTAGTGAGTTCATACCTTGAAAAGATTTTGAAGTAGTCCAAAATGGAATAGTCAAAGAAGGAGTTCTTGCCTGTGTTACAAGGTGTGAAGTTGAGTAAGACTCAAAACCCAACCACGGCAGAAGATAGAGAGAGAATGAAAGTCATTCCCTATGCCTCAGCCATAGGTTCTATAAAGTATGCCATGCTATGTACCAGACCTATTGTATACCCTGCCCTGAGTTTGGCAAAGGAGTACAATAGTGATCTAGGAGTAGATCACTGGACATTGGTCAAAATTATCCTTAGTGGAATAAGGATATGTTTCTTGATCATGGAGGTGACAAAAGGTTTTGTCGTAAAAGGTTACGTCAATGCAAATTTTAACACTGATCCAGATGACTCTAAGTCTCAATCTAGATACATTTTGAAAGTGGGAGCAATAAGCTAGAGTAGCTCCGTGCAGAGCATTGTTGACATAGAAATTTGCAAAATACTTACGGATCTGAATGTGGCAGACCCGTTGACTAAACTTCTCTCACAAGCAAAACATGATCACACCTTAGTACTCTTTGGGTGTTAATCACATAGCGATGTGAACTAGATTATTGACTCTAGTAAACACTTTGGGTGTTGGTCACATGTCGATGTGAACTATGGGTGTTAATCAAATGGTGATGTGAACTATTGGTATTAAATCACATGGCGATGTGAACTAGATTATTGACTCTAGTGCAAGTGGGAGACTGAAGGAAATATGCCCTAGAGGCAATAATAAAGTTATTATTTATTTCCTTATATCATGATAAATGTTTATTATTCATGCTATAATTGTATTAACCGGAAACATAATACATATGTGAATACATAGACAAACAGAGTGTCACTAGTATGCCTCTACTTGACTAGCTCGTTGATCAAAGATGGTTATGTTTCCTAACCATAGACATGAGTTGTCATTTGATTAATGGGATCACATCATTAGGAGAATGATGTGATTGACTTGACCCATTCCATTAGCATATCACTTGATCGTTTAGTTTGTTGCTATTGCTTTCTTCATGACTTATACATGTTCCTACGACTATGAGATTATGCAACTCCCGTTTACCGGAGGAACACTTTGTGTGCTACCAAACGTCACAACGTAACTGGGTGATTATAAAGGTACTCTATAGGTGTCTCTGAAGGTACTTGTTGGGTTGGCATATTTCGAGATTAGGATTTGTCACTCCGATTGTCGGAGAGGTATCTCTGGGCCCACTCGGTAATGCACATCACTATAAGCCTTGCAAGCATTGCAACTAATGAGTTAGTTGCGGGATGATGTATTACGGAACAAGTAAAGAGACTTGCCGGTAACGAGATTGAACTAGGTATTGAGATACGAACGATCAAATGTCGGGCAAGTAACATACCGATGGCAAAGGGAACAACGTATGTTGTTATGCGGTTTGACCGATAAAGATCTTCGTAGAATATGTGGCAGCCAATATGAGCATCCAGGTTCTGCTATTGGTTATTGACCGGAGACGTGTCTCGGTCATGTCTACATTGTTCTCGAACCCGTAGGGTCCGCACGCTTAAGGTTTCGATGACAGTTATATTTTGAGTTTATGAGTTTTGATGTATCGAAGGAGTTTGGAGTCCCGTATGAGATCGGGGACATGACGAGGAGTCTCGAAATGGTCGAGACGTAAAGATCGATATATTGGACGACTATATTCGTAAATCGGAAAGGTTCCGAGTGATTCGGGTATTTTTCGGAGTACCGGAGAGTTACGGGAATTCGCCGGGGAGTATATGGGCCTTATTGGGCCATACGGGAATAGAGGAGAGAGGCCAAAAGGAAGGAGGTGCCCCCCCCTCTGGTCCGAATTAGACAAGGGGTGCAGCCCCCTTTTCCTTGTTCCTCTCCCCCTCTTTCCTTCTCTCCTACTCCAACAAGGGAAGGAGGAGTCCTACTCCCGATGGGAGTAGGAATCCCCCCTTGGCGCGCCCTCCTCCTAGGCCAGCCGCCTTCCCCCTTGCTCCTTTATATACGGGGGCAGGGGGCACCCCATAGACACAATAGTTGATCATTGATCTCTTAGCCGTGTGCGGTGCTCCCCTCCACCATATTCCACCTCGGTCATATCGTAGTGGTGCTTAGGCGAAGCCCTGTGGCGGTAGCAACATCATCACCATCACCACGCCGTTGTGCTGACGGAACTCTCCCGTGAAGCTCTGCTAGATCGGAGTTCGCGGGACGTCATCGAGCTGAACGTGTGCTGAAATCGGAGGTGCCGTGCGTTCGGTACTTGGATCGGTCGGATCGTGAAGACGTACGACTACATCAACCGCATTGTGCTAACGCTTCCGCTTTCGGTCTACGAGGGTACATGGCCAACACTCTCCCCTCTCGTTGCTATGCATCACCATGATCTTGCATTTGCGTAGGATAATTTTGAAATTACTACGTTCCCCAACACTGAACTCATCAAACGAGGTCATGAGAATAAGGCACCAGAAAACTTAGTCACGTCTGCCTCTGACTTACGACCCTAGGAATCTCTTCCATACACCCGGGGCTGGTCCAAGTAACCCACCGGAGGCATACCGGATAACGACACCCGGGGCTGGGGTGCTGGTTCAACCGCGGGCCATGGAGCCACCCCGTATGAATACTGCTCTTCCTCATTACACACCAATACCACTGGGTCACTTTTCTAACCCTTTGGAGAATCTCATCGTTGCGTCGGCTTGTTTGGCGGCTCTCCCGATGGAAGGCGACTCTCCGACAGCAACTGAAACACGAAGAGTGAGAGAACTTCTTCAGACGGCTCTGGCGCAGCAGGATGCATAGTCTTACAGTCGAGACAGAATCCATTCAAACCCTCGCCCAAGCCGGTGCCCGAGCTATAGCAGGCATATGGACTCAGCCGCTATGTCGAGCAATGCTCAACACCGTAACCAACCGTGCAGGCATGTGCCGGCACAGGGTGGATCCCTTAACTTGGCGGATCAGGAGAGAATCCATCAAGAGGCTGAGCGGGCGGTTCAACTGGCAGCTGAGCAGGCGGCTCATCAGGCTTTTCCATTTTATCCGGCAACCTCTGTTGAGGCAGGAGTGGCCACAAGAACAGGAGGTGTCCCTTGCCTTGTGCCGGCTCTACGTAATGAGCTCTTGCCAATGGACTTTAAAGGGCCTTGTAAGGTGCCTAATTACACGACCGACTTGCAGCCTGGGGCATGGATTGAAAGTTATGAGATGGCGATGGAGCTGTTAGAGGTCAGCGATGCAGCAATGGCTAAGTATTTCACTATGATGTTGGATGGAACAGCTTGCACTTGGTTTAAAGGGTTGCCACCCAACTCCATCGGCTCATGGGCGGAGTTAAAAGCCCGGTTCATTCAGAACTTCAAGGACACATGTAAACAACCTATGTCAATTGTGGACCTGACTAATTGTAAGCAAGATGAAGGTGATTCCACGACCCATTGGGTGCGCCGAGTCAACGAGATAATACATTCGTCTGATAAGATGGATGTCGGCTCTGCGGTCTTAATGTTGGAGAAAATTTGCCATTTTGAACCTTTGAAACAGAAGCTGGGGTGGCTCAAGCATGATTGTAATGGCATGGGCCAGTTGATGGCAGCCCTAGTCAGATATGTTGATTCTAATAGTACCAAGGATCCCGCGTCGGATGAAGAGAAGACAGGGAAGGGAAAGAAGAACGGCAATGGCAAGGGTCATCAGCATAACCCGGCAAATCAAGGAGGTAATAAACGTAAGGCTGACGGGTTTGTGGCTAACACAATGCACAGGGAAACAACCAACAGCGCAAGGGTCACGTCCCACCCTCGAGCAACTACTGAATGAACCTTGTCCAAGAAACGGCACCCGGGAGAAGCCAGCTACCCATCTGTGGAAGGACTGTACGATCATGAAGGCATTTAAAAATTCCAACATGTTTGATGGTAGCTACGGACCTGGCGGCGGTTCAGGCAGAGGCGGCTTTCATGGCCCGGGCGCCGGTTCAGGCGGACACGGATTTCACGGTCATGGCCATCCGGGTAACCAGGGTGGCTATAATCAGCAACTCGGCCAAAGTAATCAGCAGCAATAGCAGCAACAGTCCGAATATCAGAGTAACCCAAAACAGTTGAATAGTGGGCAGTACCACATATTTACCACTAGTTTATGCAAGAGGGACCAGAAGCTTCATATGATTCAACGAGATAATACATTCGTCTGATAAGATGGATGTCGGCTCTGCGGTCTTAATGTTGGAGAAAATTTGCCATTTTGAACCTTTGAAACAGAAGCTGGGGTGGCTCAAGCATGATTGTAATGGCATGGGCCAGTTGATGGCAGCCCTAGTCAGATATGTTGATTCTAATAGTACCAAGGATCCCGCGTCGGATGAAGAGAAGACAGGGAAGGGAAAGAAGAACGGCAATGGCAAGGGTCATCAGCGTAACCCGGCAAATCAAGGAGGTAATAAACGTAAGGCTGACGGGTTTGTGGCTAACACAATGCACAGGGAAACAACCAACAGCGCAAGGGTCACGTCCCACCCTCGAGCAACTACTGAATGAACCTTGTCCAAGAAACGGCACCCGGGAGAAGCCAGCTACCCATCTGTGGAAGGACTGTACGATCATGAAGGCATTTAAAAATTCCAACATGTTTGATGGTAGCTACGGACCTGGCGGCGGTTCAGGCAGAGGCGGCTTTCATGGCCCGGGCGCCGGTTCAGGCGGACACGGATTTCACGGTCATGGCCATCCGGGTAACCAGGGTGGCTATAATCAGCAACTCGGCCAAAGTAATCAGCAGCAATAGCAGCAACAGTCCGAATATCAGAGTAACCCAAAACAGTTGAATAGTGGGCAGTACCACATATTTACCACTAGTTTATGCAAGAGGGACCAGAAGCTTCATATGATTCAACGAGATAATACATTCGTCTGATAAGATGGATGTCGGCTCTGCGGTCTTAATGTTGGAGAAAATTTGCCATTTTGAACCTTTGAAACAGAAGCTGGGGTGGCTCAAGCATGATTGTAATGGCATGGGCCAGTTGATGGCAGCCCTAGTCAGATATGTTGATTCTAATAGTACCAAGGATCCCGCGTCGGATGAAGAGAAGACAGGGAAGGGAAAGAAGAACGGCAATGGCAAGGGTCATCAGCATAACCCGGCAAATCAAGGAGGTAATAAACATAAGGCTGACGGGTTTGTGGCTAACACAATGCACAGGGAAACAACCAACAGTGCAAGGGTCACGTCCCACCCTCGAGCAACTACTGAATGAACCTTGTCCAAGAAACGGCACCCGGGAGAAGCCAGCTACCCATCTGTGGAAGGACTGTATGATCATGAAGGCATTTAAAAATTCCAACATGTTTGATGGTAGCTACGGACCTGGCGGCGGTTCAGGCAGAGGCGGCTTTCATGGCCCGGGCGCCGGTTCAGGCGGACACGGATTTCACGGTCATGGCCATCCGGGTAACCAGGGTGGCTATAATCAGCAACTCGGCCAAAGTAATCAGCAGCAATAGCAGCAACAGTCCGAATATCAGAGTAACCCAAAACAGTTGAATAGTGGGCAGTACCACATATTTACCACTAGTTTATGCAAGAGGGACCAGAAGCTTCATATGAGGGATGTAAATGCTGTTGAGACGGCGATTCCACGTTATTTGAGGTGGTCAGAACAGCCTATTGTGTGGAGTAGGGAAGATAATCCGGGTCACTTGGCCTTGGTGGTGGCACCCCAGGTTGGTGGATATAAGTTCACTAAGGTGCTCATGGACGGAGGTAGTAGCATCAACATCCTCTATTATGAGACGTTTTGTCGGATGGGGTTGACTGATAAGAGTCTGAAACAATCCAACACTGTTTTTCATGGTGTTGTGCCTAGTAAGTCAGCATACCCAGTTGGTAAGATTGAACTAGAAGTAGCCTTTGGGGATGAATATCATTCTAGGGCTGAGAAGTTAACTTTTGAGGTGGTTAAGATCAAAAGCCCATATCATGCTCTGTTTGGACGGCCGGCATATGCCAAGTTCATGGCTCGGCCGTGTTATGTGTATCTGCAGCTCAAGATGCCGGGTTATAAAGGCACCATCACAGTACATGGAAGCCGGAAAATAGCCCTGGAATGTGAAGAGGGTGATGCCGCACATGTTGATTCTGTTTGTGTGATAGAGGAGTTAAAGTTTTATAAAGATAATGTTGACCCGGCAGACATGACGTCTTTGAAGAAGCCAACTACGGAGCATGAACTGGTGTTGAAATTCAAGTCAGCTGATGACACCAAGACGGTTGATTTTTGTGACTGGCGACTCATCCAAACAGTTCATGACCAGTGCCAACTTGGATCCAAAATAGGAAAGCGCGCTCATCGAGTTCATCTGTGAGAACCAGGATATCTTTGCGTGGAAACCTTCTGACATGCCAGGTGTCCCGAGAGAAGTCACTGAGCACACTCTTAATATTCATCTGAAGTTTAAGCCGCTCAGGCAGTTTCTTTGGCGGTTTAATGGGGAAAGGCGCAAGGCCATTGGAGAAGAGGTGGCCCGGCTCTTGGTGGTCGGGTTCATTGTTGAAGTTTTTCACCCAGAGTGGTTGGCTAACCCGGTGCTTGTACTCAAGAGGAATGGCACCTGGCGTATGTGTGTGGATTACACCGATTTGAACAAGGCTTGTCCAGCCGACCCTTTTGCTCTCCCTCGTATTGATCAGATCATTGATGCTACGGCGAGTTGTGAGTGTTTGAGTTTTTTGGATGCCTATTCAGGTTATCATTAGATCAAGATGGCAGTTAAGGACCAGGAGAAGACAACTTTCATCACTCCGTTCGGAGCCTTATGCTATATGTCTATGCCTTTTGGGCTTAAGAGTGCCCAGGCGACTTATCAACGGTGTGTGCAGAACTTCCTTCACAATCAGATTGGGCGTAATGTTCATGCTTATGTGGACGATATAGTGGTGAAATCCAGAGAGAAGGAAACCTTGGTAACTGATCTAAAGGAAACCTTTGATAACCTCCAGGTCTACACGATGATGCTTAACCCGACCAAATGTGTTTTTGGAGCCCAGCTGGCAAGCTCTTGGGTTTTTTGGTGTCTAACAGAGGTATTGAGGCTAACCCGGAGAAAATTAAGGCAATTACATCTCTAGCCAAACCGGTGTGCATCAATGACATTCAGCGGTTGGCGGGTCGCGTCGCGGCCTTAAGCCGGTTCATAAGCCGGTTAGGGGAGAAGGCGATGCCTTTGTACTAAATGATGAAAAAGGCTGACAACATTGTCTGGAGTGACGCTGCTAACTCTTCCTTTGAGGATCTGAAGAAACAGCTAGCTGAGCCGCCGGTTCTTGCTGCTGCGGTTGAGAAGGAGCGATTGTTGTTATACGTGGCTGCTAACTCATGTGTTGTCAGTGCGGCCATTGTTGTGGAGCGTAAGGAGGCTGGCAAAGAACATCTGGTTCAATGGCCGGTTTACTACGTCAGTGAGGTGCTCGTTGAGTCTAAACAGAGATATCCACATTGGCAAAAGCTTGTTTATGGGGTGTTCATGGCAAGCCGGAAGCTCAAGCATTATTTTCAGGGTCACCCAATTACTGTGGTTAGATCTGTTCCCCTAGGAGACATCATTCAAAATAGAGAAGCCATAGGATGAGTCACCAAGTGGGCTATTGAACTTGGGTCTCATGTTTTGAAGTATATGCCACGTACTACGATCAAATCTCAAGCGCTGGTTGACTTCATTAATGACTGAACAGAGTTGCAGATGCCAGAGGAGAAACCATATAACACATATCGGACGATTCAATTTGATGGGTCTAGGCAGTTGGAAGGCTCGGGGGCTGGAGTTGTTTTAATTTCTCCTCGAGGGGACAAGTTTTGTTATGTGTTGCGATTGATGTTTCCTTGTACTAAAAATGCAGCAGAATATGAAGCCTTGCTCCATGGCCTTTGAACGGCTAAAGAGATGAGTCCGAGCTGGGTTTGGTGCCTTGGCGATTCAGATTTGGTGGCTCAACAGGTGTCAGGCAAGTGGGACTCCAAGGATCCTCTCATGGTGGCTTATCGCCGCGAGGTCGACGCTGTTGTGGGGCATTTTAAGGGTTATCAAGTGGAACACATTGACCGTAGAAAGAACAAAGCGGCCGATGCCTTAAGCCGGTTGGGATCTCAACGTAAGCCGGTACCACCTAACACCTTTTTGGATGTTTTACATAACCCGTTTGTTAAGTTGCCTACAGAGGAAGATTTGGCCATTCCTGACCCGGAGGCACAGTTAGTGGCGGCTATTCATGTTATTCCAGATTGGACAGTACCGTTCCTGGCTTACATGACCCGGGGCGAGTTGCTAGAGGACGAGACCCTGGCCCGACAAATAACCCGGCGGTCCAAGTCAATGACGATTTCTGGCGGAGAGTTGTATCATCTCAGCGTCACTGGAGCATTTCAGCGTTGTGTTTCTCCTGAAGAAGGTCAAGAAATACTTCGTGAGATCCATGAGCGCATGGTTTCTGGGGGATTGTGGTTATCACGCCAGGTCAAAGTCTCTGGTGGCCAAACCTTTTCGTCATGGTTTTTACTAGTTAACGGCTCACATTGATGTAGAGGATCTGGTCAGTAGGTGTGATGGATGTCAAAAATTTGCACGACGAGTGCATGTGCCGGCTCAAGAGTTGCGGATGATTCCAATCACTTGGCCGTTTGCAGTTTGGGGCCTTGACATGGTTGGACCTTTCAAAAGGTCCAAAGATAAAAAGACACATCTTTTAGTGGCAGTTGACAAATTCACAAAATGGGTTGCGGTAGAGCCAGTGAGCAAATGTGATGTAGCCACGACGGTTCAGTTCATGAAAAAGGTGATTTTTCGCTTTGGTTTTGCACACAGCATTATCACTGACAATGGCACTAATTTATCCCAATGTGCCTTGGAGGAGTTTTGTCAATGTGAGCATATCCGGCTTGATGTTTCTTCAGTAGCTCACCCTCAATCCAATGGTCAAGCTGAGAGAGCAAATCAGGAAATCTTAAAAGGTCTCAAGCCCCGGCTTATGGTTCCCTTACAACGGACGCCGGGTTTTTGGGTAGAGGAATTACCGTAGGTGTTGTGGAGTATCAATACCACTCCTAACAGGTCTATAGGTTATACACCTTTCTTCATGGTTTATGGAGCGGAAGCAGTGTTGCCTAGTGACATCCGTCATGACTCACCTCGCGTGGCAGCTTTATGTGAAGCTGATAATGAACAAGCCCGAGAGTATGCGCTTGACTTGTTAGATGAGGAGAGAGACTTGGCGGCGGCTCGATCAGCAATTTATCAACATGACCTACGACGTTATCACAACCGCCGGGTTAAGTCCAGGACCTTTCAAGAAGGTGACCTGGTGCTCCGGCTCACACTACAAAAAAAATACACTTTCGTGATGATATGCGTTTGTCATAGTAGGTCACTTTTTTTGTCATGCATGTACATCCATGACAAATTTATGACAGAATCAAGATAGTCATACCTGTGCTGTCGTAGAAGTGTTCCATGACATTACCAAAATTATCATCACGGAAGTGTCCACTTCCATGACGATAAATCGCGCAAAATAGAAGTGCTTTCGTCAAGGGTGACCGACACGTGGCATCCACCGTAACGGAACATCGTTAAGCTATCGGGTCGGGTTTTGGATCCGATAACCCGTTAACAGCCCCGACCAATGGGAAATTTCCACGTGTAAAATTCTTATTGGCCGGACGAAACACGTGTCAGCTCGTCAGTGGGTCAGATAGGCACCTATGATACGTCAACACGTGGCACGGCCCAACAGAGGCCCATTCCTGTGTAAAGGTCGGCCCATTTGACTTGGTCAAAAGCTGGCGGGCCGGCCCATGGAAAGCCAGTTAACGGCCTGTTTGAATATAGCCCATTTACAGCCCGCTAACCCAAGGCCCGTTATGCCCTATCCGAATTAGGCCCAGTAGCATCATCTGGGCCATCCAATATGATTCCAGCATGTTTTCCCTTCTGGCCTATGTATGGCCCATGACGTCTTTCGGCCCATATGAGGCCCTATGTAACTCTTGGCCTACTAACGGCCCGTGGTGAAACTGGCCTATAATGAACAGAGTATCACTTTACACCCATTAACGGCCCGTGCTGAAAGTAGCCCGTGATGAATAGTGTATCACTTTATACCCATTAACGGCCCATTATTCCGTCGGGCCATTTCCATCCCATGTTATCTTTCGGCACCCGTTACTGTCATTTTCTTCTTGTGGGCCAAATTCAGCCCATTTGTGGTCCGTTAATACGTTGGGCGTTTTCATAGCATCACCAAATACGGCCTATTAACGATGTCCCGTTATGGTCGGCCCATGAACGGACGATTCCAACTCTAGCCCGTTTACAGCCATAATGCGGCCTATTGGCCCATGTTTGGCCATCGATCATACTGCCCGTATAAGGCCCATTGATGATACAACCCGTAGAAGGCCCATTGTTTCTACGGCCCGTAGAAGGCCCATTGTTTCTACGGCCCGTAGAAGGGCCACTGTTTCTACGGCCCGTAGGAGGCCCAGTGTCACTACAGTAAATATTAGCCCATGGTTATTGTGGCCTAGTTTTAAAAAATAGGTTAGTGCAGCCACTAGCAAACCGCAGAAAAAGAACTGCAATGACTAGAAGCAAACAAATAAACAAGACAACAAGGAAATAAATAAGCAAGCAACTTACGCTAGGCTATCATGGCTATCACACATATTACATCCACTGGGCATCAAAGTTCGCCACCAGTGCAAATAAACGCGCCGACAAAAGAATATACAAAACTGAGAGCACTTCAGAAGGCACTAGGCATGGCCAGGTCGGGCCCCCCCAAATAGCTGAAGAAGCTGAGTAGACCTCAGTTGTGTCAACGATAGATGCATCAACACTAGATTTAAGGCATGATGGTGCGCACGGCAGTCCTCTGACATCTTCATTGCATCTTTAACTTCAAGTCAGAGCTGAGCTGAAGCAAGCCTTTCCGCTTTAAGTTGAGACTGAAGAAGTCGAACTGATTGAGGCAGCGACTGCACAGAGGTTGTCTCACACCTGCTGGTGAGTAGCTTCAACTCACTGTCTTCATCAAGACAGGACCTTGGGGTCATCTCGCTGTCCTCAAAATGGTTTGGCTCACTATCTTCCCTAAAGTTCTGCCTGGCGTAAGAGATACGAGTCTGAAAGAGAAACAAGGAGACACATAACAGGTTTCACAATTATATAAGCAAATAAATGGATATGTTCTGCATAAGGAACATGTTTTTACAACTACAATTTGAAACTGGTAGTTGTTGCAAACATCCAATCAGATGTAAACCGCAAAGCAAACAGCAGTGGAGGAAATGATGCCTATCCTAATCTATACTAGAACAAATTCTGAAGGCTTGAGAAGGATGAACTTACATTACATGTTAACATGGGCTGGACAAAGCCCTTCTCCATGTTGATGGAAGGATAATTCAATAAATTCCCCAAAGAAAATTCTTTATAAGCGTTGCCATTATTCTACATTTTGCAAAGAGTAAATATAGATCAAATAATATTGGAAGAAACAGAGGATAATGAAGCCCAGGTGCAACTGATGATACATAATCAAATAGCAATTAATTAAGTACAGCGTCACAAGGCAAAAGGGAGAGAGGTACTGGCAAGAGCAATGCAGAGCCCATTATTGTTTTGAGATCGTATGATCCTTTGAGTAAGGAGATTCATCTGAAATTAGTTTTCATACAAGAGAGAAGGTAAGGCACAAGCAGAAATTTAGGAGTTCAAATTTTGAATTGATATCATAGACAGTACCTGACGCTGGGCTCCCAACAGTTCTAATAGGGGTTTGGCCTCTGGAGTAGGGGTAAAGTGTGGTACAGTTGGGCCTGTGTTTTCTGTGGCTGTTGATCTATCTGATTTAACAGGTATCACTACCTTTTCCAAATACCTAGTTTGTACTCCTTGATGACCTGGACTCACCCTCTTCCTTTTGGACACCTATTATGAAAGAACAACATCTGACTGGAAAAACATAGTGTGACGACACATGGAATTGGTACAGAAAATGGATAGGTATGGCATATACTCATATATGATGCTTAAACTAAGTAGATGGTGTAACAAAGTAGAAGTAATGCAAGATGTCAGATGCAAAATATGTGCGACCAATACAACTTTGCAAAGGTAGAGCAAGCACCTTGATGGGTGAATAAGATAGGCCATCCTCCACCATGCCAAGTTTGATAGCCAGTGGATCGTTCCGCAATATTCCTCTCGTGCGCCCATTCTCATATTCATTTTGATAATGTTCAATATCTGACATGCATGAAAACATAAAATCAAGTGAGATTTTCTTTGTAATGCAGAAGTGATTCTAATCCAATACTGCCTCCCTGTAAAACCCTTTGTGCTATCTCTGCAATTCTTTTAAAAGATGCCATGCATGCTGTAATTTGTTGTGTGCATTAATATAATGTGGCCTACTACTCAAAATATGAGAGCTCCAGAAGTGATGACACTTTGCAGATGATAGCTTCAACATATAGTAAAGAAGAACAAGTCGACCTGACCTGACAGATTCAAAATATACTAAGGGAGAACAACTCGACCTGACCAGTCGACCGCAAGAGAAGAGTATCATCTTAAAGAAGAGCAGAAGAGCAAGCAGATTGAAGATATTAGAAGTCTTTTAATACAATGTCGGTTGGCCACCCATGATGAACCAGAGCGCACAGAGAAATACTATTCTTTCCGGTCTCTCCATATGTGGCTCACATGCATTTCGAAATTAAAGTAGGAACATTTAGCTAACCAATTAAACATCTCTTAGTTTTACTAATATCAGCAATAATATCATATATGAATTTGTACAACTAAGCTTGTTTAGCTCGATGGGTGGAGCAATGCTATTATGACACGAACCATGTAGGCTGATTGTGGTCATCATAAAATGGGGAAAACATAAGCATGATGAGTACAGTGTTGACCGTGGCAGTGGGATGGCAGATCTGAAGCTGCAAACTGCGCAAAGGGTAGTTAGCAACCGATGTTTGCTTTGAAATAACAACTAAGATTTGGTATGGACAAGAAAGTGCGGTCAACAATTGACAAATAAATGCAATTATGTTGTCTCTCTATATGTCACGACATGCATTTGGAAAACTCAGGTGGGACCTTTAGCTAACCAATTAAATGTGTCGGTTAACTAATATCAGTATCATATCACAATCATATTTGAACAACTAAGCTTTCGAATTCTGAGTGTTGTGTTGTTTAGCTTCAAGGGTGGAGTAATGCTAGTACGACAGAAAGTACCTACGCAGATCATAGTAGAGTATATAAAAGGGGAAAACCCTAAGCATCAAGAGAAAAATCAGGAAAGTGGAACAAGCTGGACCAGTGGGTGGCGCACATGCTTTTCGAAATGAATATAGGAACATTAGGTGACCAATTAAACATTCTCTGTTTTAGTGATATTAGCATCATATCAGATTCGTATTTCAACACATAAGCTTTGGGTTGAGGTCTTGAGGAGCAGTGCTAGCACGACACGAAGCACCTACGATGATGGTAGTGAATATGAAGGGGGAAAACCATAAGCTTTACGAGTATAGTGTCCGTGCCATGGCGGATCTGAAGGTGCAAACCGGACAAAGCTACTTCGCAGCCAATGTTTGCTTTCAACTAGCCACTACGATTAGGTACGGACAAGAAAAGTACAGTAAACAAATTACGATCTATTTTCCGGGTGAGATCAAGAACTTAAGCACATATGGAAGAGTACCAGCTCTCTTGCGACGCCGTGTAGGCCTATGCTTATACGTTGAGGGTGTTGCGGGTGCGATGGCTGTCGGCGGCAGGGAAGAAGACTTTAGACGGCAGACAGCTGGGTCGGGGGATATATCCTGTTGCCGTGGACGAGGCGGTCGTAGGAGCGGCAACGGCAAGGTGTACGGCGACACCGATGAAGCGAGAGGAGGCGATGAAAGGATCCTGGTCCAACGCCATGGATGAGAGACGTCCATCTCTTGCAGTGGACGACGGGGTAGGGGTAGCGGCTCCGGCAAGGTGGAGGATGGGGTGGCGGACGGAGGAGGCTGGCCGCAGTGCAGAGGTTGTCATGCCGCCGACGATGTATGAATGGCGAAATGGAGGGGAGGGGGATCTCAAACTTTGGGATGCGCTTCTCTGTAATGGGGGAAAGTTATGACTTATCCCCTGTTTAAAATTTCGGACATCGCATCAGTTGCGGATAGGACGGTAATCTCGCATCTCCCAAATATTTGCCGGTAACTATTTCGGGCGAGGAGAGGGTGTTTTGCCGCCCATGGTTGGCGCCCACGGTGTATGAACGGGGCTGACAGGTAGGGCAGTTGTGTCACGTCTGATGGAAGTTACACATCTGCCCCTATTTAAAATATAAGCCTACATCGATTTTGGACGAGGAGAGTTTGTTTTGCCGCCCACCGTGTATGAATGGGGAAATGGAGGAAGAGACACATGTCTTTCGGATGAGCTTGAATCAAATGTGTTTTTCCGCCCACATTTGGCGCCCACCGTGTCTGAATGGGCTCAGAGCCCGTCGTGTCACGTCTGATTGAAGTTACTAGTCTACCCCTATCGACAGCAGTGTAAATCCTGTCGATAAGGATGTCAAGTGTCAGGGGTAGACAGTAATTTCCATCTCGTAAACACTTGCTTCGGGCAGCCCACAAATTATAGTGGGTGTTTAGCCGCTTCGTTCAAAACTTGGGAGAATTAGCATTCACGTTTGGCCTGGGACCTGGCAAACTAAATTCAAATCCAATTTGTATTCGATTACGAATATCCACAGATAATTATACGTTTTGTTATTTATTTCTTCAAAACCACAACAAAGATTTATTCCACCTTTATATATGATTATGATTTAGAAATGTCGTGATCTTCGAATTCAGTAGATTGGATACACTCTGAGTCAAACAGTTATTTCATCCAATACAATATGCTCACACGAAAAACAGTTCACCTTATGTCAATCATACAAGTACTGAGGATTACCTCGCCTAAAAAATTCGGATCATTACAACACATGGACAACATAGGGGGTCTTGCAACATAATCCATTCAGAGACATGACACAACATACAAGTACAATAATCTACTGAAAATTTCAACTGGTATCTAAAGAAGAACCGGGATTATCTTGGGCTTCAGATAGCAGAAACAGCAGGACCTCCTCCGTCTTCAAATGCAACATTCTTACTTCCTCCAATTCTTGGGTTGCTTGCATAATGCGTGCCGCTAATTCCATAATTTCCAGCCTCAAGATAAAGATTACCTCATTCAAGGCAGCCACACCATCTCTTTCTGCCTCTAGTAGAGCCTCAAGCACTATAATATCTGTGCTCAGACTGCTCTCAGGCGGTGTTTCCTCTGAACTGCTACCATCTGGTAACATGGATGGCGCACTGCTTCCACAAATAGATTCCGGGGTTGTACATTGTGTCCTAGTGTGAACAGCATCTTGAAAGGTTTCCGCTGGACATCAGTAAGAGATAGTTATCGTATGATCCAGACAGTAAGCTTACATGGTAAATGACAGACGTATTATTGCTGAGCATGGCAAACTATATTTAAATGGTTCGAAGCAGCATCAGCCGAAAAGAAATTAAAATGGTAAGATGAAACTAGGGGTGTAAGTGGCAAATAAACGAAATCCGCCAGTCCCATCTAGTTAGTTTTTTCTACCTCCCTAGTTCATTTTCCTCAAAAAAAAACAAAAACTCTTTTGAACTATCATACCACTAGTGGACTTTAATCGGGAATAAACCGGACCCAGTTGACATCCCTAGTTGAAAGGGAGTGTACAGCCGCTATATTTAAGTTGCCAAGGCATCTAAGCAGTTGAAATAATCTGAGAAAGCACTTAACAGTGTGGCCTCATATAAACTACAAAGACAGACTTGTGATGAAGTTGAGAGGAAAAGTTAAGGATTCAAATGAAATAGGCATGCATTTCTTTACGATAGTACAGCTGGCACTGCTGACATATTGAACAACTTAGGTATAGCGTAACAACAAATAAGCATTCGAATCAAGCAATACCGCAAAGCAGACAACTGAACTATTTGTAATTCGGTAGGATTACACGTTGAGGGCACAAGCCAAGAAAGCAGCCCACTCGCATTACATTTCACATGTACTAAAACACACTGGCTTACCATATGTTGCTGTGAAGCCTAGCAGCTGTTGCATTGTTCTTTGAAGATATCGTCAGCATCCCGTGGTTGCAAATCTAGTTGTTGTAGTTTATTCTGCACCATCTATTTAGGTAAAATTAATTTTAATCACATGCACTAGTCCGAATTGATCATCAATGGTTCATATAAACTTATGAAAGAAGGGTGTGTGCATACACGACAATACTCCCTCCGATTCTTTTTACTTTGCATATAACTTTTTCTCAGTTTTCTCGTATTAGTCTGCGCATTGCCGATTCCTAGCACTGGTTTCCTTTTGTGCCCCGCCCCATCCGCCTCTGCCCTAATTAATTGGCAAATTAGTCTAGAAAAATTAAACCAGTGCCCTCCTTGGTATGCTGGTCAAGAGTTATGCGCAGAGTAAATAGAATCGGAGGAAGTATATCAGCTTCCTATATTTTTTTGCTTGTTCATGGTGCCAGCCCCAAAAGAACAAATATTTTGCTTGATGGGGTTGGCAGCTCCATAATTAATAGAAGCATCAAATTATTCATGCAACTTGGGAAGATCAAGAACACACAAACAAGTAATGAACAGAGGCTCGGAGCAGTGATGTAATAGCTAGCATCAGAAAATGTAGGGTAAAACGAACAAAAAGCAGCGGAACCACATGCTAGTTTGCTGATGTGTAATTAAGCATAGAGAACATTAAGTAGTCTGATGGAACCAACAGGTGGCATCAGAACAAAACTAAAGCATATTAACTATATGTGCACTGGTATGTAATTTAGCACATGTAACATGTTCACAACCAGAAGTATGGCCCTACAGGTGCAAGCAGAATAACGCGTCTCATGAAAAACTGAATGATGCCCTGAAGAAATTCAAAGGTGAGCTGCTTATGCTAGAAAAGTGAACCTGGGCGCCGGCCGTTGGATAATAGTACCTGATTCTCGGCGGCGTATGGGTATCGTTGTCATACTTGATAGCTAAGGATCGTCGATGGTGCTCGTGTTGCGGTTGAGTTTGGGCCGGCTGTCGCCGTCACTGAAGCGGCTCCGGTGCTACGGTTGCGGTGCCTGTCGACATACAAGAAAGCTCATATGTGGTAAGTGAACATTTGCACGATAAAGAGAAAAACCGAAAGGAGTACAAATCGAAATAACCTGATGAGGCTGTGGCATCAGTAAAGCAGGGCCGGTGGAGTTGAATATGGCGTCCGTGGAGCGGGTCCGGTGCACTGGACGAAGGCTTCGGCGAGCGCGTTGTACAGTGCTTTCAGTGAGGCGGATCTGTTGCGGCGGACGAGGGCTTGTATGAAGGGCCAGCGAAGGGGCGGACGAGGGAGTCAGTGAAGGGCCTACGCTGTGGTGAACGAGGGCGCCGGTTAAGCAGATCCGGTGCGGTGGACCATGATGGCGGTCAAGGAGATCTGGAGCGGTGGACAAGCCTGTCGCTGAAGCGGCTCCGGTGAAGTGGTGAGTTGGCAGTTGGGGGTTCCAAGGTGCGGAAGGTAGATCCGGTGGGGTGTGAGGTCCACCGCTGCGGCGGGGGACTAGATTCGGCGTCTTGCCATGGTTGGGGGTCGGGGAGGGGAAGGGGAGGGGCTCCGGGGAAGAATGTTGGGGGCAAAGAGGGGAAAACAATGGAGTTACCAAAGCAACCCTTTTCTGTTCATCTGGTAGGGGTAAAACAGGAATATTGCAGGGCTAAACTTTTGGGCGCGTGATATTTCGATGTGAGCGGGAAGTTTGAAAGCTTTTGGCGCCTAAAATTATAAGTATTCTGCTCTCGTACGGCCGACTATGATATCATGGCCGACAATTTGTTTGTTTTGCACGCAAAAAAATGTGCAAGTTTTGAAAATCAATGTCTCCAACTCGAAACTTAGATTGTCCATTCAATTCAAATATGGATCATTGAGCTAGTACAAGCAAATACCATCATACGGTCCAATTCAAATGAAATTCCAAATGTGTTTATCCTAAATATGATGACAAAAGCAAAAATGTGTATGTGTATGAATAAAGTGCATGATTATAAAGTTTGAACATGCCTGTATGTGTATATCTCTAGGTTTGATATATGAATTTGAAATCACGAAATCCCGGCTTAAAAAATGTACCTCCGTTTAAATGAATTACAAAAGCTAATGATGGAGTCGAATTCCAAAATTCCAATCTTAGGTTTGTAATTCTGGTACATCAAGGTATATCACGCATGTTCAAAAGTATCGTTATCTCATAGTACAAATTGTGAAACAAATTGATCAACCATGAGTGCACAATATCTCAATTACGCTAAAGTCCCTCAAATATAGACACCTCACTCTTTATCTGAAGTCAACCCTCCCCACCACACACACACACACACACAGAGAGAAGTCGTTCTCTCCCCCAAACACCAACACACGAGCACATTAACACCCCTCTCTCTTGTAAAGTCTGGACCCCAACATAGGTCTCTATCACTTTGTCTCTCGGGCATGCACACATCTCTTCCCTCACTCTCTAGGTCTCCCGCTATCTCTCTTACCCAAGCACACGCACAATGTAGAGTGTATATTTCCCATACACACAAAACGTCACCCCCAAATGTCTATCTCCCTAGTTATGTGGTTCTCGCGCACTCACCTCACACACCACCCCCACTGCAAACAAGCACACTTTGTCTCCTTGTGCACCACTCTCCTCTTTCTATCTCTCCCACATGCGGACCCGCCCCAGCTCTTTCCCCGTATACATATATGTCGTGACTCTTTGCATAGCTCCCTAATGTATAATCGTTCTCGATTTCGCACATTGTTCTCTACGCCATCTATTCTAGATCTCTCATGAAGTGCCTATCACACACACGATGACTTGCTTCCCTTGCGTCTCCGTTCATAGGCCAATTTCGGACAACATCAACATTGCCTCCCTATCTATACGCCATTTATGGACACAAACGACCCCTCTCGCCCCCTCTCTTCCTCTCACTCTCTCTCTCTCCGTTGCTAGCTCTCTCTTTCTCTCGCTCTCACACCCCTCTCCCACACACACTCGATGTCTCTTCCAAATAGTATGCTCCCCCCTGCCCGCACCCGTGCTATATCACTACTACACATGTCACACCATCCCCCCTTCCCTTATACTAGGTTTACATCATCAGTTGTCTCTCTACTCCACATACACTCTCTGCCTCTCACACACAAATGCGTGCACAAACACACACAGACACGCACAAACACCCATTTACCTGGATCCTCATCTCTCCTCATGTCTGCATGTGTATCTCACACACTCACTCTCTAATTATGTATATGTGTCTCCACGTTACACAACACAAATCCCCATGTACATGTCTCTCTCTATCCTCCACACACATAGACACAAAGAATCTGTTATCATTGCCTCAGTCTCTAACATATCACACACGCACACACTCTCTCTCTCCCTCGCAAACACGCTCAACAAGGGTTTCCCCGTGAATAACTTACCGTCTATTCATGAACAGTCATGGCAGTACGGCGAACACGAGATGTGAAAAAAAAATCTACACGTGCTTAGACCACCTAGTATGACTACTAGGACTAGAGCAAGCCAAAAAGCGCGACACCGTCACCCCTCCTTGTCAGCGAAGGGAAAATCTTCATTTTACACAGTCGAGAAGTCATTGTGCTAAGGCCCCACATGTCGAGGCATTGAATAGAATGTAGATGCTAGTTTACGGAAGCAAGTATCGATAATACGTTTGTACCTCCATACTTATATTTCTTCTCTTATAAAAAACCGAGTTGGTGATGATGGTACGTGTGCCATCTTGTAATATAGACCGTCCGATCTATATCTGACGGATGGAAATTAAACTAAAAGATACCCGCACCCCTCTCCACATTTGCAGACAAGGCCTTGCCTCGTTCATCCTTATCATCAACAAACCTCATTGTTGAGCAATTAATAAAGGAAGCCTCTGGAACAAACTAGCCGGGTGGCCGCTGCCGGCGTCATCAATCCCCATGCCTCCGCTCAGTCCGACCACCAACCACCACCACACCCCACTCATCTTCACCTTATCTCATATTTCTCGAGATATCATTAGTTTTTACACATGGGATTACTCCCGCAAGGGTCAATCACAACAAGTGTTTTATAAAAAAATGCATCTTGATGTTTCGTGCAATGCACGGATCTTGCTAGTACTCCTACACAAGACTAAGTTGGTGATGCTGGTGTGTCTGCCATCCGTCGTTTCTGACCATTAGATCTACATCTAATGATTGTGAGGTAAGTTGTTGCCTTTTCTCACCAACATCCCACTTGTCTACCAATTTGCAGAAAAACCCATAATTAGTATCTTAAAACCAACCACATCCCTCCCTGACCTCACCAAAACAGCCCAACGAATATATTCTAATTGAAACATAATATATCTCTAGTGACATATGTATATCAAAATTAGAGTGTTTTGTACCAAGTTTGTGAATAAGTATTATTCTAATTGTGATTCGTTGCAACGGACATGAACATTGCTAGTATTTCCAACCATGCATTTCTTTTCCTCGTATTCCATAGTTTCGAGTTTTCCATCAAGATATTAGTCACTCATGGTTGATATTTACTTTCAATCATGTACACATATGCACTATGTAACTAACCTTGCTTATTGGCTTCCAAAGCTTAACTTTCACTCCTACTTACAATATGTAGAGTATTTAACAAAAAAAACTACCACTTTCAACCAGCCCTAGGAGGAATCTATTGTACAAAAAATAGCAAAAACATACCCAAAATTTCTTAATCCACGCCAAAAACTACCTAGTACTCCTACCGATTAGGTTCATTTTAAACCATTTATGACAGGGTTGGCCCACATGTCCATGCTGATGAGGCAGCTTAAACCAACACATTTTGTTTGACCATTGACATGAGGGACCCACATCTGACCTTCTATCCTTTTATTCCCCCTCAAATCATTATTTTTCCTGAACATTACTTCAAACAGTACTGATGTGTGTTCGTCGGTGGCGCCGGTGATGAGCGAGTTGGCCGCTGCTCCGCCGGACGGGCCGGACGCCGCGCTGGCCTCCGCACGGGTTGGCAGGCTAGCCCGAGCGTGACTCACGAGCGAGCAAGCCGCCGCGCTGGCCTTCGCTCGAGCCGGATGGCTGGCCTTAGCGCGGCGCGCACGAGCAAGCCACCGCGCTGCCGTGCCAATCTAGCTAGCAAACCTTGCAGACAAGCAGCTGGACGGAGCTATCTTGGCTAGCTAGCGGGCGCGAGCGCCGGACGGAGCTGGCATCCGGGCTGCCGCAACATGGGCTCCACACCGCCGGCGGTTTTGACCTCCCCTTCTGCCGGCGGCGGTAGCTGCGTCCCATGGCCGAGGATGACTAGGTGGACGGGCCGGAGGTAGGAGGTCACTCAAGGATTTTTGTTGGTAAGAGGAGTACAATGGTTGATAAGGTAGTCTTATCTTAAGTCTGCCACGTATGCAAGTGGTAGTAGTTTCTTGGCATTTTAGTGGTTTCTTGCATTATTAGAGCAAGTACAATAGAGCTGAGTCAGGGGGCTATAAGAAATAAACTACTACTACATGTTGGCTATAAGATGGGCTGTAGATGACATGGCACTGGCTTATAGCCAGCAGCTGGCTATACTATTAACCATGCTCTTAGGGGTTTCTTGTAAGGAACAATGTACGTACTACTAGCGACAAAAGGCGATTCTAGGTTGCGTTATACTCCAACGAGTACTACTAGTGGTCGTGGGAGTGTATACCTCGTTTTGTGGGTTCTATCCCGGCCGAACGCACGACGACCTTTTTTTAAATAGTATACTATCTAGATACATCGCAAAAATGGATGTATCTAGAACTAAAATACATCTAGATACATCCATACCTGCGACAAGTAATTCGGAACGGAGGGAGTACTACACTTCACTGCGAGCCAATATTTTACACGGGTAGTTTGAGTTTTGAAGTCAAACGGACGTGCGGCCCCACAATCTGGGTGCACTGGACAGCCTAGCCACGTGAACGGGTTTTCCTTCCCAGCATCCCGTGGCTCGCGTGCTCACCCTAGCCGCACCTCGCTTGTAGCTTCCAGCTAGTAGCATATTTAAACTAGCGCCTCCCAATTAAGCCCGAGGAGCCGGAAAAGCCTGGCGGGGCATTGGGAACTGTGCAATATGGCTCTGTACGTAAAGTGCTCTACTACTACTCTGTAGCTTGTGGCGTTGCATGCATGGACTTCACTCCATTATCGGCTCTACTATAAAAGAAATTCCTCTTGACGTCTTTTTTTTTTGAAACGGAGGCAAAAGCTTTGCTTCATCTCATTCATAAAGAAGGAACTACTAACAAAGTTCGACGAGATCCATTACACCTCCACAAATGGAAGCGAAAAGCCTAGTCTCACTGTATCAAATAACTCAAATGTTCTGCCCCCGCAGTAACCGTCGCTGATAAACAGGCTGCTAGTGTGTGCGTGAGAGGAGCAGCTGAGTAGGCCAGCTACGTGAGAGGAGCGGCTGAATAGAGCACCGAGAGTACCCACTAGGCCACTACACAGGTGTACTTCTCCTGCATTGATAGTACAGCGATGCTTCTAGAGAACAGTAGTACCCTCCACTTCCAACTGTAGCTCCTTGGCCCTGAGATTCAAGAGTTCAAAACTGGTGCGCTATACAAGACTAGACTAGAAGTACAGTACTCCCTCCTTTCCGGTTTATAGGGCTCATCTCAAAATTTTAGTTTTTCCATTTTATAAGGCTCAATTTGGTTGTTTCCCATCACATGTTCAGATTCCAAGGTGCATTAAATCATTGCATGCAAGTATTAAGAGAAAATTGACCAATGAATGTAATTTATGCAAGCATGCATTGCAATTAATGCATTGGTAAACATACTTTTTTGAGGAAAACAAGAGCATTAATTGGGTGCTTTTTTGAGGAGTAGTTGAGAAAAGTAGTACTAGTACTGCTACAGTACGAGTACGTACTCCTCCATCACATAATGTACGACGTTTTTTGACACTAGTTGGCGTGTACAAAAAATGGCAAAAACATACCCAAAATTTCTTAATCCACGCCAAAAACTACTACCTAGTGCCAAAAATTTCTTACTAGTGCTATTATTTACAGTATAATGCAATCCCATAACGTTCCATAATGCTAGTACTAGTACTCCATGGTACCAAAAACTACTACCTAGTGCCAAAAATTTCTTACTAGTGCTATTATTTAGAGTAGTAAATAATAGCCTCACCCCTTCGCTGAGGAACGATCTACAGTTGGAAGGGACGAGGCCCTGCGGTTACTACGCTCTTATCTCCTCCTCGCCAGTTCCCCTCCCCCCGAAGAGAAGGCAGTTCGTCGCTGCTCCCATGGATTCGCCAGGCGGTTCTCCTCCTCGTAGGGGCTGGGAGACCTTGGACGATGATTCTCTGGGAGAAATCGCACGCCGCTCCGACGTCCTCACCGCCGCAAGACTCGGTGCTTCCTGCACCAACTTTTTCAAGACGCTGCTTAAACAGGCTTGGGAAAAGGCCATGCTTGTTGGTCTTCCATGCGTCCTCGAGGAGAAGGTTCTTCTATGGGACAATTCTTCGAACAGTCCACCGCTCCCTGGCCATGGTTGCACGTTGACTCCGCTAGAGTTGACGACGTTGAGAGGTAGTCGGATTTTGTCCGATGAGCAGGTCAGTAATGGAGTTTGATCATGTAGTACTTAGTTATTCCATTTCCATCCCGTAATTTCTCCGCTGCCCACCGTCTTATATATAGGTCTGGGTCGGTGCCAACGAAGATTGGCTTGCATACCTCCGGCCGGATACCACCATGATTTTGCACAACATCCACAGCAGTGCGGCCGTTCCGGTAGACCCCTTCTCCACCATTGGGATCGGCCTTCCGGACTGGCTGGGCAAGAATACGTATGATGATGCCTACATGAGATTGAAGAAGATAGCAATTGCGGACCCGCCGACAAAGCGACGCGGCTACGACGATTACTATCTCATCGCGGTGTTCGACATAAGGATTGCCATCAATGCAGGAGGCAGTAACGGCAGAGGCTGGCGCATGTTGGCGGCGGCAGATTTGTACCCCTACACGTTCGAAGACGTCGTGCGCCATCTAGGCCGCATCTTCGCGGTGACAAGCCAGGGGACTTGTTTCATCTGGTTGACATCCTACGGTACGGGAGATTACAAACGGAATGCACAAACCATCATTTGCATCCCTAACGGTACTCCATTATTTTGCAGGGACCAGTCATCCCCCGATCAAAATAAGATCGCCGATCCTGGATGTGCATTTGCATCCGCGATTTGGTCTAACCTGGAACCTTGTAGCTGACTTTGGCATATTGGGATCAACTATCTTAGCAGTCGTTACCCATGGTACCACTGATGTGCAACATGGTCACATAATCTACCACGATCGGACCGTCACCATCTACCCAGGTATTCCATTTTTTAACCCTCTCGCCTTCTCTTTCATTGTTGTACTAGTAGTATACTTTGTAGTACTAGTAGGAGTACTTTTTACCTTGGAGGACGCGTATAGCTAGCTAGGCCCTTGAAGACTTGAACCCACTAGCTGCCACCATTTTTGTTTTTCCATGTCTTACTATCTCATCCATGTAGCCAAGAGTGGCTATATATAATAAGCCGGTTATTTTACTTCCTCTATACCGGAGTAGTACTATTTGCTGCACAGTATTACTGACCGCCACATTTGAGCACAACATTATTATGCATGGACCTTGACTATGTACGTCACCATGTGTCCAGATCTGGGATGCCGCGTGTACCAGATGAACGGCGCCGAGTTCGACCCCCGTGATGCTACGTGGGTGCCGAGGAACACTCTTGGAGAGTACTCGCTTTTCATCGGGGACAGCTACCCCATTGTGAAGCGGATGCCACCTTCCGTGCACGACACGGAAGGCCTGCCGTTCATGAAGCATGGTTGTGTCTTCAGTGCGCACCGCCGGATGAACGACATGCTGGGACACGCTATCCCTGATTTATGCCGCTTCAGCTTGGATGAGTCTCCATCGTGTGGAACCGGACTAGAAAGCTGCGACAATGATTCCCGTTGCCCACCGCTATGGATCGTGCCATCCATGAAGAACACCTGGGACTGGAACCTGGAGGAGGACATGTAGCCCATCTATAACGTGTAAGTGGAGTACGGTAATTGTGAACGGTAGCGCTGTGAATATATGTAGACTAGTCGTGCACAAATTTATCACATGAGTTGGAGATGAACTTGTGTGGCATACTTGCATTTGTCCTTTAGAATTTATTACTAGTAAATGTGTTATGTCTACGTGCAACTTGTGTGGTTGTTGCACGGGCTCCAACACGCTCTTTGAGAAAAAAAGGTGGCACAACTTTGGATATACGTGACGTGGCGGCATCATACAGTAGCATCGTTCGCTATAGTTGTACTAGTACACTCCTACTAGGACGACAACTCCTATAAAACCTTGCGCTTGGCTCTTTGCCTCTTCGGGAGGTTCAACAGTTCGTACTCGTGTGAACCTTGCACTTGGCTCTTCGCCTCTTCGGAAGGTCCAACAATGATGATACTACAGTACAATATGCTTCTGGCAATCTGACACCGATTGAACTGCTGCACGTCCACCGCGAGGGCGAGGGCGAGGGAGAGGGAGAGGGCGCTGTAGTCAAAACCCTCTCCTCGTCCTGCGAACCACCGCGCGCGTGGGCGAGGGAGAGGCGTAGTAAGCAAGCTTCTCCTCGTTCGGCGAGTTGACGGGACACATCAAAGCAGTACTAGTACTAGTAGTAGTAGTCCATACTGCGTCCTTTCCGATTAATATGGCTTAATTTGAAACGAGAAAAATACACTGGCGGTCAACGTATGTAACAGTACGCTCTTTACGGTCACTATATATAGTTTTGCGGCGATTATGCGATCACTAGCTCATCGTAGAGCACCGTATTGCACCCTACTGACCGGCCACATAGTCGACGTGGCACTTTGTTGACTGGTTAAATTGTCACCTGGTTTCTGGGTCCCACCTGTCAGTTGGCAGAGCAAAGAAATCAGTTAAACAAAACTTTACGCAGGCGCGACACGAGTCCAACCCTTGCGCGCGAACCGCCCTGGCTGTGTATGTGAGTGCATGCACGTGTCCTCCCTCGGTCTTCCAACAAAGAGTGTACTACATGATGTACATCTACACTTCCAATGCATTTAGCCTTTAATCTACTAAATCGATATTGATTGACTAATGCACCAACTTGTGCTGTAGGTATAGGCTACATGTCTATCCTTAATTACAGCATGCAACGGCCTTCATTTAATCTTCTTATCTCAATGGTCGCATGCACACATAAGTCTGCTACTTTTGGGCGTTAATTATGCCCTGGTCAATGTGTAAATCTCTAAATGTACAGTCTTTCACGGACGTAGGGAGTAGGTTGAGCACTTGAGCGTGAGCGTGTGTGTTGCGTCGTGTGCTGTGTGCCGCATGGGTGCGTGAGTGTTGCGTGCGTCCATGTGTACGTGTGAGTGTTGCATGTTGCATGCATGCATGCATGGGGCTTACTCCCTCCCATTGACATGTTCATATTTCAAGCTTCCTCTGTTCCCTCCATATGGTGATACTCCCTCTGTTCCCAAATATAGTACAAAGTTGAGTCATCTATTTTGGAACGGAGGGAGTAGTACGGAGTAAAAGCCTCCCTCTGTTCTCAAATACGGAGTATTTGTCTTTCTACAGATTTCAACAAGTGACTAGGTACGGAGCAAAATGAGTGAAGTGAGCGTAGAGGCATAGGGATACTGTAGAAAGGAAGTCCTCGCGATCCATTTATTCCCCATCTCGGTCAGAGAGAACTATTCAACTAGTCTTCGCAGTGAAGTGACAATACACACTTCAGCAGATGGGACACGTAATTAATAAGCTGAACCAGCGTGTTGGTGTTACTAAATCAGCCTTACCCAGTACTGCCATCATGTTTGCCAGTAGAGCACGCTTCCGCAAATACGCCTACGCACCTCTGTCCTCCATTAACTGACATATGGGCCCTGTTGTGGTAGACCCACATGTCATCGGTGTAACTATTTACACTCCGAAGGACGGTATATCCTGGTAGTAGTACTAGTAGAATTGAGATTGAATGCACTTTCTTCCCCGTCTTCCACTCTTCTTCCTCCTCTCTTCTTCTTCCTCCTCTCTTCCACATCGTCGGCCGCACACCGTCCGTCTGGCCACATGCTCGGTGTCTTTGTACCGTCTACTCGTCTGCAACCGGCCGGCTCTTTTCAAGACACCCTGCTTGCTGATGCCCGATCCTCGCAGGTGGCCCAGACACCGACTTGACGATCCTACGGAGGTTGCAGTGGTGCCCCTCGACATGCTACCACTACCCGTCCACCTGCCCTTCATGCGCGGCTACTACTGGGCGGGCATGAAGGCCAAGTGGGTCGTCCTCATCCACCAATCTGGTAGTCCATGGCGTCTCGTGGATATCTACACCCAGCGAGAGATCACCCTTCCATCTTTGGATACCGCCGCCATCGAGCCTCGCGGCCCGCCGGACACTCCTGCCTACTACGCACGAGACGCGTCAAGCTTTTGGCTCGACCTCTGTTTGCATAAAGTTGTAATCTGCGAAGTACCCACACCATCAGAAGACTACATGGATTACAAGCTCATTGCCTTGTTCAACAAGGGATTAGTCTATCTGGAATCCGGTCTCCATACATGGTTATGGCTCATCATCAATCCTGTTGAGGAAACATTTCTGTCTGATGCTATAGTGCACGATGGCATCGTTTACGCGGTCGACGCACAGATTGGCTACCTATACTGGTGGAATCTATCGTCGTGTAATTGTTCTATCTCATCTCATCTTTACCTTATGAATACGACTGCCTGTTCATATGTTACAAATTTAGAATGCATAGCATGTCTATAACCACATCATTGTTATATGTTCCTCTCATTTCCTAGATTTTTATGACCACACATGTTATTGTTAGAGTTGATATGAGAACAATTGGCATCTAATGATTGTTAGAATACATATTATGAGCATAACATCATGATTGCTATATGTTACTCTCGTTTACAAGATTTTTATAACAACGCATGTTATTGCTTAGAGTTGATATGAACAGTAGTAGTAAGTGCTATGGTAGAATATGAGTAGGCGCTGTCATAGCTGTTTTCCTCTCATTGTTACATGATGTTTGAACCATGACATATTGCTAGAATATGAAAGCCATTGGCTTATTTTTTTAACTTGGGGTATGATTATGACCACGGCATTGCAATTCTCTGTCTATGATATGTGTCACTGTTATAATAATCTTAATTCCACACATACTCTGAACATGATTGTTTATTTTTGTCCTTTTGGTCTCCAATTTGAATTGTTGCAGCAGACGCAAATGCGCTGGCCTTCATGATTCCAGGACCTGGAATCATACCAGCCGATGGGTGGTGGTTTATCGCTCGTTCAGCTGACGGCGGTCATTTGATGCTCATTCGCACGTACCAAATTGACCAAACCATTACATCAAACCACATGCAGTACAATGCGTGGGGCGTTCGTGACATTGATGGCTATGGCTGCTTCGTGTTCGAGAAAGATCCCAGCTCCGTTGGGCCAGGCGTATTCAACTGGAGGCGGGTTTACAGCCTCGGCAACCACTCCTTGTTCCTCGGGCTCAATTATCCGATCATCCAACCAATCATCGATCATATCACCGGCGATGATTACTGTGCTATGCAACTTCCATTCGCGAGGGGGGGCTGTGTTTACACATCATACCATGGGTTTCATGAATCACCATATCCAGAGATTCGTCGACACAGCTTGTTGCCAGATAATCTTCAGTGTGTGAAAGGCATCAAGCTTCCATGCGATGGATGGCTTTTGCAAACCCGACATGCGGCGATGTGGTTCATGCCAACAGCAAATATGCACAACTTGATTCGTGCTGATATCTAGACTGAGCCATGTATTCTGCTGCTGTAGCACGACCCTCTTTTGTTGGATATTATGTACTGTTGTTAGTTTGAAGCACTCCTCTGGTTTGAAGGATAGATACCTTCCTGGGATCAAGTGCATCCTAACTCACCTGCGTAGGATGTACTGATAATGATGATGGAGATGCTGTGCAGAAGCCATAAATAAAATATATATATATATATATATATCAGTTAGGCTTCAAGTGCGTACTTGTTAGTTAAACCTATGTATAAATTGTGACACTAAATACGACTAGTAAGTAGTACAGTAGCAGTACTAGTATACGTCGGTCAAATTATTCATCATGTCCACACATTGAATTGACGTGACAACACGCTGCGCGTGAGGTGACACAAGAATCCCGGCGGCGTGTTCGGGTATTCTGGAATTACCGATGCAAGTCGAAGAAGGATTGGCCCAACCTGAGAAACTTGAGGCCAAAGTGAGTGCTGACAGCGCGAGATTTCAGTCTCTCATCGATTTGTTCATACCAACCATCGACAGCGAGCACGGCATATGTTACACCCAACCTGAGAAACTTCCAGGTAAGACACCGATCGGCCGTCTACTTGCACAAACATATTCCTTTGTTTATAGCTCTATTTTTCTTTTTACACGCAGACCTGGTGAAGCAATTACAATTTGACAGTTAATAAAAAGTGAAACAAGTGACTGCAACATGCCAAAGATGTTATGAAAATGCCAACTAGGTACACTAAAACCTGTATTCCACAATACTGCAGGTATCACACTGAGTGGCCTAAGGAAGCATTTCTTCCAGCGCAATTCCAGGGCGTTCAAAAGGGGCGCGTGGACGCGTCGCAAGATACAGTCGGAGTGCGGCATGCACGCGATGTGGCACAAGACCGGCAATACCTTGCCGGTGATGGTCAACGGCCGGCAGACGGGCAGCAAAAAAGGTTCTGGTGCTGCACACCAACAAGAACTTCGACCAGCAGAGGACCAACTGGGTGATGCACCAGTACCACCTCGGGGACCTGGAGCAAGAGAAGGAGCGGGAGCTGGTCCTCTGCAAGATTTTCTACCAGACGAACACTAGGGCCAGGAGTAAAAAGATTATAAGTTAGTTTGGTATTGGTAGTTGTACTACCTTGTCGTCCGCAAGTTGGTATTGTTGTTAACGATCTTTTGGTATGAACTTGCATTTGCTTCCAACCATCATGCCGAGGGTCGACGTGGATATAAAGCTGAATCATTTTTTTCGAAACGAATTTTCAGGCACCTGATTTTTATTTGATGGGTAGCATAAGCACCCGCCGTTCGAATTCCCAGTTCTCCAATTTTTTCGAAACAAGTGCATGCACTTATTATCACGATAAAAAACAATATCCGTGCTGCATCCCAGTTATCAGTCTGTACTTGCAGAATTCTCTCGTTTATTGAGCACGTATATTGTTTTTTCAGGTCGAGCAAGTTTCAACTGGGCTGTAGATTGCCAGGGTTGTTTTGTTTTTAACAGGCCCAGCCCATGACGACAACGGGGCACAAAGATCCAGCAGGTATCTACTGGCCTCTGGCCCGCCAGCGTTAGTTATATTTTGTCTTACAACATCCGCAGGCAGTTTTTTTACTGAATCAAACACACAGCCCAGTTCTATTTTCCTCTTGAAACGCATGTCCTACATCCGTTTTCTAAGCTCTACCTATAGTTTTACTAGTTCGTATACACGTATCATTATATTGAAAACACATAAAATTCCCTTTTCATATTTACATCCTTATTTTTGTTGTTTTTTCCCACCCAGCGCTGATTTTTTTACCACTGGTTTTCCCTTAAACCAACTAAATTTGTCCCACGTCTTATTTGCTTACAAAAACAAAACGATTTTTTGGCAAATCAATAAGTTCTTAAAAAATGTTTATCATTTCGGGATTACAACAGTTCGGACTCCACCGAAATATGCAAAATAAGGTTGGACTTTTTGACCGTGGTCCTAGGCAGAAAATGGGCTGTAATAAATTACTTAAGAATTAGCAAATGGGCTGCAAATTATAAAAAATAGCAAATGGGCTTTATGTTGTCTGCCACAGATTTGGAGGCTGACTTGTGGGCCTACTAAGTTCATGCGTACACAAGGTTTCTCAAAAAAGAAACTTAGTCAACAATCGACTCTACCAGCGTCAGACCGTTAGATGTCAATCTAACGGCAATCGTGCTTCTTCAGTCTCTGATCCTCCTGCCCCAGCCGCCCAAACCAGCGCCGTCGGAACCGCCTGCTCCCGCCTCCCGTGGCCGGCAGTGCTGCCGGGAAGGCCTCACGGCCCCATCATACTCGCATCCCTGGCCTGTCTATCCCTCTACTCACCCACACCTCCTGTTATTTTCCGGCGACGGCAGCCGAACCAGTCAACCCTCGTACTCTCCACCGCGTGGGCAGCCACTGCCGTGTCTTCCCCGGCTCCGTGTCGTTCCCTTCGTAGGCCTCGCCATCGTCCACCGCCCTGGTGCTCTCGGCGCGGCATGGTCAACGATGTCCATCCAACGGCCGTAGTGCTTCTTCAACCTCTGGTCTTCTTGCCCCAGCCGCCCAAAGCAGCGCCGGTCGTGCCGCATGCTCCTGCCTCCCGTGGCCGGCTGTGCTGCCGTGGAGGCCTCACTGCCCCTACTATTCCCACCGCTGGCCAGGCCCTGCGGCGACGGCAGCCTCACACCGCAGCCGAACCAGTGAACCCTCGTACTCCTCTCCGCGCGGGCTTCCACTGCCGCGTCGTCCCCTTCCTAGGCCTCGCCGTCGTCCACCGCCGTGGTGCTCTCCGTGCGGCGTGGTCAACGTGGTCAAGGAACGACTTCCATCGGAAGAGTACTGTATGTGGAGAGGCTGACAGCTGGGTCCACGGCCACACCCCAGTTTTTTTGTGATTTGCCAAGCAAGTCGCTTTGTCAGGCCTGTTGGGCTGCAAATATTTCAAGACGAGGAGAGCTTTCATTCGGCTGGCCGAGAAAATGGCCCATCAGTAATGAGAAATGGGCTGTACATTTTTAAAACACATCAAACCGGCAATTAGTTTCAAATATCTTTTTTTCATTTCGAGATTTTAAATTACATTAATTTTTATGCGTGGAGAATTTGTTGGATTTTATATTGATATACATTTATTTTTAAAATCAGTTTGAATGTGAGTCGAAATTTCGGGATTAAAAACAGTTCGGACCGCACCGAAATATGCAAAATTTCGTATAATTTTTTAACCGTGGCCACAATATGGGCTGTAATGCTAACAAAAAGAATATGGGCTCCAAAAAAACCTTAATAATTAGCAAATGGGCTGTAAATTATTAGAAATAATGGCAGATGGGTTGTATGCTGTTTCCCACAGATTTGAGGCTTTCCTAAAAAAAGGTTGACGCACAAGCAGTGACTGTTGGATGGCCATCCAACGGCCGTCGTGCTTCTTCAATCTCTGCTCTTCCTGCTCCAACCGCTCAAACAGGCACCGGCAGGACTGCCTGCTCCCTCCTCCCCGCGGCCGGCTCTGCTGCCGCGCAGGCCTCACCACCCCATTGTACTCCCATTGCTGGCCTAGCCATCCCTCTACTCACCCACACCTGCTGTTATTCTCCGGCGACGGCAGACGAACCAGTAAACCCTCGTACAGTCGTACTCCCCTCCGCGTGGGAAACAACTGCCGAGTCTTCCCTGCCTCCGTGTCATTCCCTTCCTAGGCCTCACCATCGTCCACCGCCCTGGTGCTCTTGGCGCGGCCTGGTCAACGTGGTCAACGACCAACATGCATCTGAAGTGGACTTTAGGTGGAGAGGCCGACAACTGCGTCCACGGCCGCACGCAAGGAAATGCTTCCTTATTACGCGCAAAATAATGATTCCTCCACCTGACATCTGGGACCCACTGAAAGGGCCTCTGTATTTCGCGAAAAAAACGTTACCGCCGCTGACAGCTCGGACCCACCAGCTATATCTTCGCACGCAAGGAAGTGCCTCCTTATTACGCACAAAAAAATGAATACTCCCCCTGTTAGCTGGGACCCAGTATAGTGGCAGGCTGACTTGTGGGCCTACTAAGTTGACGGGGACGGAGGGCTTTGTCAACTTAGTCAATATGCACGATTCTAGCTCCAGTGACCGTACGATGTCCATCCAACGGCCGTAGTGCTTCTTCAACCTCTGGTCTTCTTGCTCCAGCCGCCCAAACCAGCGCCGGTCGTGCCTCGTGCTCCTGCCTCCCGTGGCCGGCTGCGATGCGGCGGAGGCCTCACCGCCCCCTACTACTCCCACCGCTGGCCAGGCCATCCCTCTACTCACCCACACCCCCTGTTATTCTGCGGCGACGGCAGCCTCACACCGCAGCCGAACCAGTGAACCCTCGTACTCCTCTCCGCGCGGGCTTCCACTGCTGCGTCTTCCCCGGCTCCGCGTCGTCCCCTTCCTAGGCCTCGCCGTCGTCCAGACCACCGCCCTGGTGCTCTCGGCGCGGCGTGGTCAACGTGGTCAACGACCGACTTTCATCGGAAGAGTACTGTACGTGGAGAGGCTGACAGCTGGGTCCAGGCGGCCGCAAGGAAGTGCCTCCTTATTACGCGCAAAATAATTATTCCTCCACCTTACAGCAGGGACCCACCGGACGGGCCACCTTATTTCGCGAAAAAAACGTTTCCCCCCTGACTGCTCGGACCCACCGGACGGGCCAGCGTATTTCGCGAAAAAAAGTTCCCCCCGCTGTCAGCTCGGACCCACCGGAAGTGCCTCCTTATTACGCACAAAAAAATGAATACTTCCCCTGCTAGCCGGGACCCACCATGGTGGGAGGCTGACTTGTGGGCCTACTAAGTTGACTGGGACGGGGGCCTTTGTCAACTTTAGTCAATATGAACGATTCTAGCTCCACTGACCGTACGATGTCCATCCAACGGCCGTAGTGCTTCTTCAACCTCTGGTCTTCTTGCTCCAGCCGCCCAAAGCAGCGCTGGTTGTGCCGCATGCTCCTGCCTTCCGTGGCCGGCTGTGCTGCCGCAGAGGCCTCACCGCCCCTACTATTCCCACCGCTGGCCAGGCACTGCAGCGACGGTAGCCTCACACCGCAGCCGAACCAGTGAACCCTCATACTCCTCTCCGCGCACGCGCGGGCTTCCACTGTCGCGTCTTCCCTGGCTCCCCGTCGTCCCCTTCCTAGGCCTCACCGTCGTCCACCGCCCTGATGCTCTCGGCGCGGCGTGGTCAACATGGTCAAGGAACGACTTCCATCGGACATGGACTGTATGTGGAGAGGCTGACAGCTGGGTCCACGGCGGCAGCAATGAAGTGCCTCCTTATTACGCGAAAAATAATGATTCCTCCAGCTGACAGAAGGGACCCACCGGACGGGCCACCGTATTTTGCAAAAAAACGTTTCCCCCCTGACTGCTGGGACCCACCAGCTACACCTTCGCACACAAGGAAGTGCGTCTGGGCAAAAAAAATGATTCGCCCCCTGACTGCTGGGACCCACCAGCTACATCTTCGCACGCAAGGAAGTGCGTTCGGGCAAAAAAAGAAAACCAAAACGATTCGCCCCCCTGACTGCTGGGACCGACCAACTACATCTTTGCACGCAAGGAAGTGCGTCCGGGCAAAAAAAAAAACGATTCGCCCCTGACTGCTGGGACCCACCAGCTACATCTTCACAGGCAAGGAAGTGCCTGATAGTCGGGACCCACCTGTTCGAAGCATACGTAACATTGTCATTCTGGTCGCGAACGTGTATGTACAAACTGGTCGATGTAGAGGCGCGCACGTGTCATAGTAGAAGCGCGCACGTGTCGTAGTAGAGGCGCGCACGTGTCGTAGTAGACGCGCGCACGTGTCATAGTAGAGATGCGCACGTAGCATGTACACGTACGTACAGCGGCCAGGGTGCAAGAAAGAAAATACGGCCACGTATGTGTACATACGGGCGGGGTCTCGAACGCCTACTCGCGCATACGTACGGCGAGGGCTCGTGTACATGGCTGGGTCGGAACGGATAAACAACGTTGTCGTGTTAATGGGTCGGAATGGAATGTGTGGTCGTGTTCATCGGGAGGGCTTGGACGGAAGATGCAATGGAAACGAGGCCTGGCGTACCGCACAACGAAGGAAACAGACCTCCTACGATCGAAACGGGGGTCCTGTTGATCGGGAGGGGTGTGGGGTACGACAAAACGGAGGAAACGGACCTCCTACGGTCAAAACGGGGGTCTTGTTGATCGGGAGGGGTGTGGCGTACCGCAAAATGGAGGAAACGGACCTCCTACGGTCGAAACGAGGGTCCTGTTGATCGGGGGGTGTGGCGTACCGCAAAACGGAGGAAACGGACCTGTGTTGGAGCGCTATGGTTGAAACGGGGGTCCTGTTCATCGGGAGGGGTGTGGCGTACCGCAAAACGGGACTCCACGGGATACTGTTCATCTCCACCGTCGACCCCTCCAGCCTCCACGAGCTACTGTTCATCCATCGTCGACCTCCTCTAGCCTCCACGGGCTCCTGTTCATCCAGCCTCCACCGCGTGCTACTTCACCTTCTACTGTTCAACCACCCCTCCACCATCTACTGTTCATCCAGCCCTCCACACCACGGGGTCCTGTTCAACCACCCCTCCATGGGCACCCCTCCACCGTCTACTGTTCATCCTGCCCTCCACACCACGGGGTCCTGTTCATCCACCCCTCCACGGGCACCCCTCCACTATCTACTGTTCATCCAGCCCTCCACCACACCACGGGGTCCTGTTCGTCCAGAGGCAACGCCACCGCTCACTGTTCATCCAAACCCCCCCGCAACACTCACTGTTCATCCCATCGATCGGCTTCAGTTAGTAGCAGTAGCCAAGGAATCGCTCGATTGGGTTTGGTTAACAGCCATCGATCGATCGCTCGGGTTCAGTAAAGCGTAGCCTTCAGTGCAATTGCTCGGGTTCAGTGAGAGCCCAACGCCTTGCTCGGGTTCAATTAGAGCCAACGCCTCGCACACACGTGCGTACGTGTACGAGAGAAGCACGCATCGCTCGGCCCCCGAACTCCCACTGTAACTGGGAACTCCCCGAAATTTTCCTCCCCCTCGCTTCTACCACGGTTTTTCCCGTCATGGACGGCCCAAAGAATGTCATGCAGCTGCATCTCCGGCCTGCCCAGGATGAAAAGCCCATTTTCTGTCATGATTTTTTGTCATAGAAGTAGGAGCCCACCACATCTATGATGATACCGAGTTTTTTCACAATTATCGTCATAGAAGTGTCATATGTATGACCGAAATTTTTTTCCTTTGGCCCAAAATGTCACGGATGTGTCTTTTTTTGTAGTGTCATCCATGATCTGTTTGATGCACACAAACTATCCCCGCCTTGGGAAGGACCCTTAGTGGCCAGCAAGAATTTAAATAATAGGTCATATTACCTCATTGACGTTCGAGAGCACAAAGACTCATGTAAGTCGGAGGAGGAGACCCGCCGGCCGTGGAACATTGCTCAGCTTCGGCCGTACTACACCTGAGCTACCGGCTCTCGTCATGTACATACTTTGACATTGTATATATTATGATAAGTAATAAAGCAGGACCTCTGTATTTTTCCTCTTCAAAGATCATATATCTTTACTATTTTCATTAATTAAATGACTATTAAGGAGCTAATCATATCTGAATCTAGCTTAACCTTTTTGGTCCGGCTTATGATCGTATTTGAATCTAGCTATGAACCTCATGATCACCTGGGGGCTTCCTATTCAAACATAGGCCATATTCGAACCAAAGAGAACATAGTTGTCGTAACCCTCTTGATCGGCTCAAAGCCAAACTCACTAGGGGGCTTCTTGATCGTATTCGAATCATAGCTTAACCCCTTTTGGGTCCGACTTAGATTTTATTCGAATCAGGGTCGTTAAAAACCTCTCAAGGTCATTTGGGGGCTTCCTGTTCAAACATAGGTCGTATTCGAGCCAAAAAGAACATAGCTGTCGGTACCCTCTTGATCGGTGCAATGCCAAAGCCACTGAGGGCTATATGATCGTATTCGAATCTTATCTTAACCCCTTTGGTTCGGTTTACTCGTCGTTTTCGAATCAGAAACCCCCAAATTTATGTTGTTTGAAATCTGCTATTTTGTCTTAGTGGTTTTTATTGTCTCAAATCTAAACTATCAGTATGGTTTTTATTTAAGCCGGCTTGACTATTTGACAATAAGCCGCCAAGGCATGATAGTCATCAGGTATATGGAAGCATTGACTTATCAAAAAGATTGGATCATGAAAACCAGCAGTCCAGAAACACAGGTATGACATTGTTGTTCACAAACAGGGTTTTTCAGCCTTTTTTATCTTTTCCGATATGACAATTTTGTAAAGACATATACCAGGTGTTTTTGACCCGTCCGATGTTAAACCGCCAGGCCAACTCTTTCACTTTTTGTAGGAGCAAAGTTAAAACATTGCAGATGTAATCAAAGATGTGCTGGCAAAGAGTAGTATGCAACATTTTGTGTGTGATGGCATAAGCAACACATACAGTTTCAAGTTAAATCTATTACAAGGCTTTGAGAGCCCACAAGATGGTTATGACTCTCCCCTCGCCGGTTCACCTCCTTCTACTGATTGGAAGCTGGGATTGGACCAGTCAAAGCTGTTCAGAGAAATGAACTCCGCTTCATCATCAATCAGGCCGGCCGAATCAACTTCTGGAGCAATAGTGTGTTGATGAACCGGCAGGATAATATCTGTCACCTTATAAGAGGGAGTTGTCATCTTCTTATTCTCCATATCAAAACCCGGCTAATATTTATTGATGTTGGTCTCATCTCCAAGAATGGTAGCTTGAGGTCGAACTCCCCTCACACAGGCAATGAAGTCGTCTTGCTCAAATAGAGTCTCGTCTTCCTTCACGGTAGGGTACCCCTTAGCCACATCCGCGGGGTCTAGATCTGGCACCCATGCTTTGGAGCGGCTCAGGGAAGTCAAGGCTCCGGCTCTGGCACAGGATCATTTGACCTCTTGAAACCTGGCGGGTAAGATTGATAACTTCTTCAAGACATCGCTCAACCAATTGGGTCCTTGGTTGGCAGGGGAGATGGTGGCAAGTGCTCATTGAGCACCAGTATACAATTGCTCCACCAAGGTATAAACTGCCTTCAATTTGGTCACACTGTCTTGGCTCAGATTTTTGCTTCATGGACCTACGAGTGTTTTTTAAACAGAGGCTCAGCAGGCGGCCTATATTCCGGGTCAAAAGAAGGTATAAGTGATTAATACGGATGACTTACCAAAGATTGCAGAGGCCATTTGAGACACCTGGTTCTTTAAGCTGGTGAGCTCCATGGTAACCTCCTCAAGAGCTGCCTCAGCTGTTTCAGCATGTTGTATCAACAACGTCTTTTCTTCGGGCCAGGATTTCTTCTTTGCAGTCAAGCTGGTCTTCAATTTTTCTTTCTCAAAAAGACTCAATTGGAGTTTATGGTCAGCAGTCTTGATTTCTGCCTCTTGATCCGTCAGCCGTGTCTTTGCATCAGTTAATTGGGAGCCCAGTTCAGATAGGGCGTTCTACAAAACATACACAGGTGTGTCAAGGCTTAAACTAAAAGTTATAAGGGTTCAAGTCTCAAGTACTTTGCACCGCAATACCACTTGACACTTGGGGGCTAATGTCTGCCAAAGCAATTTTTATGACTCTTATATGTTTCAAGTCCCAAGTGTTTTACAAAGTAACAACACTTAGCACTTGGGGGCTAATGCATGATATTCAGAAAGTGTCTCAAGATTAAGTTGGATTGCAATACTTATTGGGACTAGTAAAAGACAGTTATGAAGTTAAGTACCAGTTCATTTATGATAAATTGAGCTGGCCCTTGGGGACTACAGGTGAAGTTTACGCTACTTTGTTGGACTTTCGAAAAGCTTAGAGACAAAGTATCAACCTATATCATAAAGTCTACAGATCATTCAGATTCATCATATGAAGACTTGGGGGCTGGCAGAGTATAAGTGAACCGGAGAACATACCTCATATTTTAGCTGTAATTGCTTGACCATCTCAATTTCCGACTCACGGCTGGAATGCACATGACTGAGATAGCCGGACAGTATGTCACTAGAATTCAGATGAGTGTAGTGAGAGATATCAAAACGCACTTTTTACTTCTCCAAGGCTTCTTGCTTAGCAGTGTGTCAAGCTAATACAGTGGGGGTCCCCGGTTCAACAAATCAGCTACTAGTAATCAACACGTCAGTATCAGAAGTTGTCTGCGGGTTAGCTAAACTAGATGGTTCAGTGATAGTCGGATTAAGGGTGATCTCATCGGATGACAACTCAGGAGGATCCAATTGAGTATGAACAGCCGGGTCTTCAGGTGCTTCAGTTTCAGAGGGAGGAGTAGGCATGGCCGGTTCAGGTACAGGAACCTTCAGGTCTTCTGACGGCTTAATCACCTTGGCCTTCTTGGATTTGGCTTGGCCGCTAAGAAAAGTTTTATGAGACAGTTAGTGTAAGGATGCAGTTTTTAAAGATACAGAGGAAAGCTGATTTTTCCTTACCCAGGAGCAGTTTTGAAAGCCGGAAACTGAGTCTGAGATGAGTCGCCAGAAGAGCGAGAAACTTCCTGCAAAAGGTAAAATAAAGTCAGTGATGCAAGGGAATAGATTCATTAATGAAAGCAAAAGATGAAGATGAAAGAAACCTCATTTTGGCGTTTTCGAGGAGTTTGTTGTGAAACAGAAGGCGGTTCATTGTTGTCATTATTCCGGGCCTGACGGCGGATCTCATGTTGTTGGTTTTCAAAAGAAAATGAGGGTCCAAATAAGCCAAAGGGTGCGAAAACCTTACTTTCCAGGTAACCGGTCGAAGTTTCAGTCTTGCCAAATGGGCTGAGTCGGAGGAAATAGTTACCTCTTCTTTTACATCCTGGCTGGCCCCCGTGTCGTACTGGTAATAGTCAGCGTCGATATGGTTATTAAAAAACTGGCCAAGGGAGTCAAGGGCTACCTCCGACTCAGTATCATCGTCATCCTTTAACAGGTCCGAAGTAGTGCTCCTTTTCTTCTTGGACCTCCGGGTGGTCTTCCTGGCGGCTACGACGGCGTCTCTAGCGTTCTTGGCAGCTTCATGGTCATACTTGGCCTTCCAGAAGTCAGATTTGGCCTGTAAAAAAATAAACAGGATAAAAGGTAATGCAAGTATTTAAAACTACTGAGGAAAACACAAAAAGAGAAAGAGGTCAGGGTTTTTTTACCTCTGGTGTCGGGTTAAGTTTGCAGAAGGGGTTTAACCTAACCTTACTGCAGTCCTCATATTTGTCGTTCACAAGGATGGTTGACATTGCAACAATGTCTTCTTCAGTTAGTTGTACAGAGCTATGACGCAGAGAGTCATCTAGGCCTCCGCCATATTCATACATCAATTTGGATCGGCGGCTTTGAGGGATGACCCTCCACGAGATCCAGCAACGGATCAAGCCAACTCCGGTTAAGCCATTCCCCAATAAGGCATTAATCCTTTTAATAGATGGAATAAGTTCCTTGTGTTTAGTAGCAGTAAGCTTATTAGGGAGCACAAACTTGGAATCCAGACGCTCCGCGCGATAACCCGGTAGTGGTTTTTCATTCGCTGGTGACGTGTCTTGGCAATAGAACCAGGTCTGATTCCAATCTTTGGGATGACTCGGTAAGACTATTAAGGGAAAGATGGCGCCCTGTCGACGCTGAATTGAGATTTTACCGAGTTCCAAGCTAGGGCCGTTGGTACACTCATTCTGGTGGTTCAAATAAAAATACTCTCTGAAGAGTTCCACAGTCGGCTCTTCTTGAAGATACACCTCACAGAGAACTTGAAAATTGCAGATGTTGGATATGGAATTGGGTCCAAGATCTTGAGGATGAAGTTTGAAAAAATGAAGAACATCTCTGAAGAACTTTGAGCCGGGTGGTGAAAAACCCCGATACATGTGGTCAGTGAAGACAATAATTCACCGTCTTTGGTATTAGGCCGTTCCACGTCCGGGTCAGGAGCACGATAAGACATAATGTTTTTCTCTGGCAAAAATCCAATGGTGACAAACTCTTTCAAGTTATCTTCAGTTACTATGGAGGGGACCCAGTTGTAGACTGTTGGTGCTTTTGACGGCATGATGAAAAAGGGGAAGCTGAAAAGAAAGTAATTTGCCGGTTCAATTTATTTGATGAAGTTACAGGTTCATGATCATGATACAGATGAATCATGGTGGCTTAAATAAGGGCTAATGACATATAAAGGAAAGCCAGAGTCATAAGCCGCCATGACTAAAGATATTCGAAAGATGCCAGAAACAGAAATGGCTAAGTATTGGCACATAGAAGTTTACCAAGCTGTCATTATTATTTTGGATCAAATGGCCGTTCCGAAAAGAAAATATTCTAGACCTAAAATTCTAGTACAGATGAGTTCGTGAGTTATAATGAGGCCTCTGTACAGAAAAAAGGGATCTACTGGTATCAAAAATGGATGCAAAACAACTAGCGCACGAGTTATGTGTTCCTTTTTGGATCAGAAGAGGTTGCGGAGGAAGAACTACAAGAAGGTCCGTGATGAACAGCGAAGAACACCGATGAACTCGCAACCCTAATACAGATCTAAGTGCGTGAAAAAGAAGGAACTTACGAATGCAGATCTACTGCAAAGAGGCGCCGCGGTTCTCTGGACAAGCTCAGGGTGATGCAGCGGCCGATGTTGAGGGTAACGGTGAGTGCTATGGCAGCGATGGAGCTCGAGAAGCAGAGAGGTAGCGAGAAGATGGAAGGAAGAAGAAGAAAGAGGAAGGACCGACCAAGCCTATTTATAAGGGGATAAGTGAACAGGCAGGCGCGAAAATTGAGGAAGACCAAAATAATGGTTATCCAGCTAAACGGACGCTTTATTCTCGGAAGACATTAAAAGATAAAATATCCGTTGAAGATGACATCATAGCAGGCTTTCATGTTTTCGGAAGATGACGTCATGGCGGGTTACAGAGTTTTTTCAGACAGAGGAAGATGGATTTCGTCTAAGTGTTGAAGATTGACAAAGAACAAAGTTCAAGTCAACCTGGGGCCTAATGTTGGGGATATAGCTACGAGGTATGACCCGCCCAGGAGGGGCCGGGTCAACCCCAATGGCGGGTTACAAAAGGAAGCCCAGTAATATTCAAGGTGATAGTTCATTAAGACTTATAGAAAGCTTAAGCCCAGAGGCGGCTTAAGGCCCAATATTGTGAACCGCCATATGTAGAGAAAGACTTGTAAGGAAAGACATATAAAAGAAGTCACCGAGCCAGACGCGTTTTATGAGCCGGCCGGGACTCTATAGGCCGCCAGGCGTCAACCCGTATATATAAGGGGACGACCCGGCGGAGGCTTAGAAAAAGAGATAACAGATCGATAGCCAAGCTAGCAGATTTGCTATTTGGTCATCGAAACCTAGCAATACAACATCAACTGGACTAGGCCCTACCTTCATCGTAAGGGGCCGAACCAGTATAAACCTCTCGTGTCCTTTGTCCTGATTAACCCCTTTAAGCTTCCTAGTTGCGATGGCCCTACGACTAAGTCCTTTCGCTAGGACATCTGCCATGACAATTCCACGACAGCGGGTAACCCGGAGAGTAAGGCTTTCACACCCCTTGGTTTATTTAGATCCTCATTTTCCTTTGAAATGACAACAACATGAGAGCCGCCGTCAGACCTGGACCGGTGGAGATGACGATTTACCCTCCGGCTTACCGAATACCCCTCAGAAACGCCAAAATGAGGTTCTTTTTTAACTTGAACCCTTGTATTTACCAACGAGTTACCTTTATTAATCACTCAATTTTGATTCCATCCTTGCAGGAGATTTCTCGTTCCTCCTCTGGCGATTCATCACAAACTCAATTGCCGGCTTTCAAGACTGCCCCGGGGTAAAGATAATTATCTTTCTTCTATACCTTTATATACGCATCCTTATACTGAATTGTCCAAATTCTTTTTAGTGATCAAGCAAAGCCCAAAAAGGCAAAGGTGACAAAGCCAGCTGAAGATCCGAAAACTGCTGAACCAGAGCAGCCAACCCTTGTACCGGAACACTCTGAAGCACCGGAAGATCCTGCTGTCAACGCTCGACCGGATTTGCCTGAGCCGTCTGTTGATGAAACCATTCTTGATCCATCAACTGTTGAACCGTCAAGCTCAGCTAACCCGCCAGAGACTCACGGTGATGATGTTTTATTCACTGGCACCAGATTCATTGAACCAGGGAATCTGACTGTATTGGCGAGACACTTTGCCAACCAGGAAGTTATGGAAAGGCAGAAAGTGAGATTTGACGTCTCCCACTTTGCTCATCCGAGTATTAGTGAAGTGCTATCTGGTTATCTCAGTCAAGTGCACTCCAGCCGTGATTCAGAAATTGAGATGGTCAAACAGATGCACCAAAAATATGAGGTACGTTTTTCGTCTTATATAAGTTATATACTCTGCGAGCCTGAAAGTCTTCTGATTATGATAAGATTGAATGATCTATATACTTAAAAGATTTATAAGCCTCCGTCTTAGACTCCCTCCAAGTCCGGTTTATAACTAAACTGGATGCTGATCATATTTCAATTTGCATGTGTAGTCCCCAAGGGCCAGTTTAATCGGTATGATTGAACCGGTCCTACTAGTCCTTATGTAAAAGACCAAAATTTAACTGCATATCTCTCATGAGTTGGCTAGAACTGTCACACCCGGCTCATCTTTAATAAGAAAACAAGTAGTATGCATTAGCCCCCAAGTGCCAAGTGTTATTGCTTGCAAATCACTTGGGACTTGTTAGAAAGAGCCAATTCCTTTGAAAATTTTCATTTGATAGACATTAGCCCCCAAGTGCCAAGTGTTGTTTTCTTTCAAAGAACTTGGGACTTTGTATTTTATAATCTTCCATGAAACTGAATGAACTTATGTTGTATGCAGGCTGCAACCACAAAGCTGGAAACTCAATTGTCTGAGCCCAAGACCCGGCTGGCAGCTCAAGAGACTAAGACAAAGAAAGCTGAATCCAAATTCCAGTTGAGTGTGTCTAAAGCAGAAAAACTGAAGACCAGCTTTACTGCGGAAAAAGAGGCTTGGGACAATGAGAAGACTGCCTTGATGCAGCGTGTTTGAGAAGGCTAAGGCAGCACTGGAAGAGGTTACCACTGAACTCATCGGTTTAAAGAACCGTGTGTCTCAGATGGTTTCTGCAATCTTCGGTAAGCCGCCTTGTTGTTTACTCAAAGTAAATATTTGTCATTATAATATGAGCCGCCACTTAACCAATTGTGTAAACTTTGCAGGTCCCAGGAGTAGCAGTTTGAGCCGAGACACATTGGTTAAGCTCAAGGCGGTTCACACGCTTGTTGAGCAATTATACACTAGGGCTCAGCGAACTCTTGCCACTATCTCTCCCACAAATCAAGAACCAAACTTATTAATTGATGTCTTGAAGATGCTATCCATCTTGCCTGCTAGGTTCCAAGAAATCATGCGATCCTGTGCTAGAGCCGGAGCTGTGATAGCTTTGACCCGTGCCAAAGCCTGGGTACCAAAGTTAGACCCGGCGGATGTAGCTAATGGGTATCCCAGCCTCAGGAAGATGGAACGCTTTTTGATCACCAAGACTTTGCTACTTGTGTCAAGGAGATTCGTCCTCATGCAACAATAATTGCCGAAGAGACCAACCTCACCAAGTATCAGCCAGGTTACGATGCAAACAACCAGAAGACGGCGACTCCTTCATATAAAGTGATGGATTTAATCCCGCCGATTCGTAAGAACTCTTTCGCCCCTGATATCAATCCATCTGGTCTGATTGATAACGAGGTTGAATTTGTTGCCCTTTGTGGCTTTGACTGGTCCAAACCCAACTTCCAGACGATTGAGGAGGAGGATGAACCAGCAAGGGATGAGACGCAATCTTCAAGCCAGCCGGGTCAAGATTCATGACCCGGGCCGGTTTATCATCTGCTGTTTGTGAGACTGAAAAACGGTTATCCTTTTCGGCTCCAAACGCCTTGTAATTAGCTAGTTTCAAACTTCTTGTTCTGCTATGCCATCATGCATATTGTGCTGTTTATGATACTTCTTTATCCGTCATGCGAGGATATGTTATATATGCCTGATGATTTTATCAATCTTGAATCTGTTCCATCATACAACAGATAAAAAGTGTTCTGGCGGTTTACTGCTAGACGGGTTATACTGCCCCAACATGAATTTATCATGATTTATAACCAAAGCCGGTCGAAATAATAATCATATATGATTAAAAACATATCATACCTATGATGTTTGATCACACTTGTTGGTTTATCAAGCCAGTGCAGTAAGGGTGATAGCCCAAAGCTCCAAGCACTGGTAATTTAGAGATTGTCGGCTTATGAACAAAGCTGGACCGGGTCAATAAACACCGGATGTGATTTTTATTTCTTACTGGCGACTTATTGTGAAAACCAAGTCGGGTCAATAAACACCGGTTTAATGTCATATATGACTCAGAAGGCATTATAATCCTTATTGATTAACCATATATTACTATGAGAGAAAAGAAAAAATCTCAAAAAAGATACTCAAAGCAACAAACAACAGAAAATACAAGGCTTTCATAGGCCGCCAAGCCAAAATATCTTCTTCAATGAAACTAGCATTAGCCACTTGAAGGTCGCGCTTTTCGTGAGCCGGCACTCACATTACCCAATCGACATTTTAACCCAGATAAGTTCTGTTCTTATTTAAAGATAGACTTATCAGGAGTATGCGGGGTCAGAGTAGCATCATGCATCATAGGCCGATTTATCCAAGTTTCAAGGAAGGCGGCTTTATCAGCCTAAGTTTCTCCTTGCCTTCTGTAAACCGTGCCCTCACATGACAAACCAATGTTTTAACCTTAACGATTTCAGGGTCTTGTTTAAAAGATTGACTGTTAAGACTTCGGCAGGTCAATCAGGATTACCTGATGGAGAAGCAGTTGGCATATAGGCAGGATAAACCGAAAGGGTTATGTCCTCTTTGGTGAATACACATATGTTTGAACAAAATAACCATGTAAAGAGGGTAGTAACACTATGTTCTCTTTGGTGAATACACCTATGTTTGAACAGGAAGCCCCCAAGTGACTTATTTATGAGCTGTGCTCGCTGGGTACCTATGTTTGAGTTATGCTATGCAACAGACTCTCTTTGGTCCCTTTAACCTGGGTATTAAGCCCCCAAGCTTTTTATGTGGCCTATAAGTCGGATCAAAGGGTAATCATAACTTTGCTATATAAAGCAGAAGCCCCCATGTGAACAAAAACTCATTATTTAGAGAGGAGAAAAATGACAGAGGCCCTGCTTTAGTAGGGATGACGGCTTTATTATACCAATCATAATATATACATTATCAAAATATGTACATTGGAAGAGCCGGTGGCTCAGGTGTAGTACGGTCTAAGTTGAGAAATATTCCAGGGCCGACGGGTCTCCTCCTCCGACATGCGTGAGTCCTTGTGGTCTCGAACATCGATAATGTAATATGACCCGTTGTTTAGATTTTGGCTGACCACAAAGGGTCCTTCCCAAGGTGGGGATAACTTGTGCATATCAGTCTAATCCTGGATAAGCCGGAGCACCAGATCGCCTTCTTGAAAAGTTCTGGTTTTAACCCAGCGGCTGTGATAACGGCACAGATCTTGCTGGTAAATCATCGAACGAGCCGTTGCGATGTCACGCTCCTCATCCAACAGGTCAAGTGCTTCTTGACGCGCTCTTTCATTGTCAGCTTCAACATAAGCCGCCACACAAGGTGAGTCATGACGTATGTCACTAGGGTGAACTGCCTCTGCTCCGTAAACCATGAAGAAAGGTGTATATCCCGTAGATATGTTTGGGGTGGTATTGATGCTCCACAACACGGAAGGTAACTCCTCCACCCAGCAACCCAGTGTCCTCTGCAAAGGAACCGTAAGCTGGGGTTTGATGCCCTTCAAGATCTCTTGGTTTGCTCTCTCAGCTTGACAATACATCAAGCCAGATATGCTCACGTTGACAAAATTCTTCCATAGCACCCTTAGAGAGATTAGTGCCATTGTCTCTTATAATGTTGTGTGGAAAGCCAAAACGGAATATCACCTTTTTCATGAATTGAACCTCCATTGTTGCATCACACTTACTAACCGGCTCTGCCTCTACCCACTTAGTGAACTTATCAACCGCCACCAAAAGGTGGGTCTTCTTGTCCTTGGATCTTTTGAAAGATCCAACCATATCAAGTCCCCAAACTGCAAATGGCCAAGTAATTGGAATCATCCTCAATTCTTGAGCCGGCACATGGGCTCGTCGTGCAAATTTCTGACATCCATCACACCTGCTGACGAGGTCCTCTACATCAGCATGAGCTGTTAACCAATAAAACCCATGACGAAAAGCTTTGGCCATGAGGTATTTTGAACTGGCATGATGACCACAATCTCCTTCATGAATCTCTCGTAAGATCTCACAGCCCTCTGATGGAGAAACACAACGTTGAAACGCCCCTGTGACACTGCGATGATGTGGCTCTCCATTAACAATTGTCATAGACATAGACCGCCGGGTTATCTGCCAAGTAAGGTACTGTCGAATCCGGGATTACATGAAGAGCCACCACCAACTAAGCCTCCGGGTCAGGAATAACCAAATCCTCCTCTGTAGGCAACTTGACAGATGGGTTATGCAAAACATCAGGAAAAACATTAGGCGGCACCAGTTTACATTGAGAACCCAACCAGCTTAAAGCGTCCGCAGCTTCATTTTTCATTCGATCCGCGTGCTCAACTTCATAACCATTGAAGTGACCAGCAATAACGTCCACCTCTCGCCGATAAGCCACCATGAGTGGATCCTTTGAATCCCAAGTACCAGAGACCTGCTGAGCCACCAAGTCTGAGTCGTCGAAGCACCTCACCCGGCATAATTTCATTTCCTTAGCCATCCGAAGACCATCGAGCAAGGTCTCATACTCAGCTGCATTGTTAGTACAAGGAAACATCAAACGGAGAACATAGCAGAATTTATCACCTTGAGGGGAGGCAAGACTTACTCCAGCCCCCGAGCCCTCCAATTGCCTGGACCCATCAAAGTGAATAGTCCAATACGTGTTATCTTGGATTTCCTCAGGCATCTGCCGCTCTGTCCAATCATTGATGAAATCCACCAGCGCTTGAGAGTTAATAGTCGTGCGAGGCACATACTTTAACCTATGAGGTCCAAGTTCAATTGCCCACTTAGCAACCCGGCTAGTCGCTTGCCTGTTTTGGATGATATCTCCCAAAGGAGCAAAGCTGACCACAGGGATGGGATGACCCAGAAAATAATGTTTAAGCTTCCGACTGGCCAAGAACACTCCATATACAAGTTTCTACCAGTGTGGATATCTCTTCTTAGACTCAAAAGCACCTCACTGATATAATAAACCAGCCTTTGAACCGGATACTCCTTGCCTGCTTCCTTTCTTTCCACCATAATAGCTACACTGACAGCCCGACTATTAGCAGCCACATATAACAACAAAGGCTCTTTATCAACAGGGGCGGCAAGCACGGGCACCTCAGCCAGCTGCTTCTTCAAATCCTCAAATGCTGTATTAGCAGCATCACTCCAGACAAAGTTATATGTCTTCTTCATCATCTGATACAGAGGGGTAGCCTTTTCTCCCAACCGGCTTATGAACCGGCTCAACGCCGCAATATGACCCGCCAGGCGTTGCACATCATTAATACACGCCGGCTTAGCTAATGAAGTGATGGCTTTGATCGTCTCCGGGTTAGCTTCAATACCTATGTTAGACACCAAAAAACCCAAGAGTTTGCCTGCTGGCACACCAAAAACACATTTGTTCGGGTTAAGCATCATCTTATAAACCCGAAGATTATCAAAGGTTTCCTTCCAATCATCTATCAATGTCTCTTTCTCTTTGGATTTCACCACAATATAATCCACATAAGCATGAACATTACACCCAATTTGGTTATGAAGGCAATTTTGCACACATCTTTGGTAAGTTGCCTGGGCACTCTTGAGCCCAAAAGGCATAGATACATAGCACAAGGCTCCAAAAGGAGTTATGAAAGTTGTCTTCTCCTGGTCCTTAACTGCCATTTTGATCTGATGATAACCGGAATAAGCATCCAGAAAACTCAAACGCTCACAACCTGCCGTAGCATCAATGATCTGATCAATATGAGGGAGAGCAAAAGGATCAGCCGGACAAGCCTTGTTTAAATCCGTGTAGTCCACACACATACGCCAAGTGTCGTTCTTCTTAAGTACCAGCACCGGGTTAGCTAACCACTCAGGATGAAAAACCTCAATGATAAACCCAGCTGCCAAGAGCTAGGCTACTTCCTCTCCAATGGACTTCCGCCTCTCCTATTAAACCGGCGAAGAAACTATTTAACATGTCGGTGGGAACGACACCTATGGGATCACAAGAATCCCTACTATAGTTGCGGGGCGCGGGGTCGCGAGAAGAGCGGATCAGAAAGATAGCACACGGTTCTTCTATCCAGGTTCGGGCCGCGAGGATGCGTAAAACCCTACTCCTGCTTTGGTGGATTGTATATCTGTGTTCTTGAGCTAGCTATGGGGCGTGAGGAGCTCCAAAAAGCCGAATCCCCCTCCTGGTCGCCTTGGGCCTCCTTTTATAGGAAAAGGGGTGGCCACAGTGGCACACAGGAGGTGGAAAGGGAATAGTGATGTGAGGTTATCCCTCGCATTACATGACAAGGCGCATTTAATGCGTCTTGCCCAGGTGTCCTTGCTTTATCGGGGGTGGGGGAGAGCCCTATCTCATCCTTCGCCGCTCCCTCTCGTGTCGACACGCGCCCTGGCCAGCGGCGCCCGCGGTGCCATGTAGGCAGGCAGGCAGCTGAGGTGGCGCAGCGGTGGGTCTCCACGAAGATCCGCATGCCGCCACGCAGGTGCCTGCCCAGCTGGTTGGGTCGGCAGCTGCATTCAAATGGCGGTGGAGGTTTGACTGGCGTGGGCCTGATGGTGGCCCTACGGGTGTTCTTGGCAAGGGTCTTGCCATGGCGCCTGTTGTCATCCCCGGCAAGGCTCTTGCCGGGGGCCTTGTGGTCCTCCTTGGCTGGGATCCTGCCAAGGATCATCATCTTCCAAAGGGTGTATTTGATCTTGAATGTATTCACAAAGATCCGCATGCCACCACGGGGATGTCTCCCGAATCCTTGCCCCATGGGGGCAGTGGACTCCAAGGGTGACTCACTCTGTAGGTGTGTGGAGAGCTGCCACGGCAAGGGTCTTGCCGGGTTAGCTAAAACCGCCGCCCGGCAAGGATCTTGCCGGGGGGTTCCGCTTCATCCCCTTTGCTCTTTGTGGTCTTGGTCTTGGTGTCGTTCTGCTTCTCCTGAGCTTCGGCCTTACCTTGGCTCACCTCCCTTGCCTTGCTTAGTGTGGTGGTGCCGTGGCTCAGACTGCCCGTGCACAGTTATAGGGGTACAAAAAGTGTGCCCCTCTTTTTGTACACCGATAGGAGCCCCCGGGCCTGGGCCACACGTAAGCGCAATCGCGTTGTTGGGCTAGGCCCAAAAATGGTGCACGGGCAGGCAGGGCGGTTTTTACTGCGGTAAGTCTCTTCGTGCACTGCAATTCCCATGCTTCCCGCGCGTGGCGCGGCGTGGGGAGGCATGTGTGATGTGGGCGGCATGCGTGGGGTTGCTTCCCACGGGCATGCATCAAATCACAGTTTAATGTGAAAGGATGCGGCCCGCGTTTTTCCCCCATAAGAAGGAATAACCATGGGCGCGTTGCTCACTTTCTCCTCTTCCCTTGTGCCTTTTCCAATCTCGGAGCCGCCGTTCCCTCTCTTCCTTCCTTCATAAGCTTTCACTGTCGCCCGCCACCGCTGCTTTGCCATCCCCCTTCCTCAGCCCTCTGAACTTCTTGGTCGCCATGGCTCCCAAATTCGCCAAGGGCACGGGGGTGGCTAAGGGCGCCGGGACGGTGGAGCCGCCGGAGAGCGCGCTGTCGGGGGACCGGACGAAGTCCGCCTTCTTCTTCCCCTCGACGGTTGATGTTCGAGAGCGCCGGGCCTCCTTCAGTCCCCTATGGGGAGCGAAGACAGTGGGAGAGAATTCGGGACACCCGGCGACGCACATCATTCCTGCTGCTTGCGCTGATCCTGCCTCAAATCGGTACCCCTTCTTCGTTGATTACTTTTCTTTTGGGTTATGCCCTCCTTTCTCCGATTTCTTCTGCGACATTATGCGCACCTTCGGCTTTCGCCTCTTGTATTTTACTCCGAATGCGGTGGCGTGCATGGCTTTCTTCGCGCATCTTTGCGAAGGCTTTGCCGGGGTGCAGCCCAACATGGCGCTCTTCCGCCATTACTTCTTCCCTCGAATCCAGCCGGGAGGAGCCGTCTTCGGTTGCGTCACCTGGATCCCAAGATCCAAGGGGGCGTACCCAGACAGTGCCGTGAAGGAGAGGTGGGAGGAATGGCGTGGCCGGTGGTGCTGGATTGAAGGTGAAAACCCGCCGGAATTCTGCAAGGTCCGCTGAGTGCCGCCGGTCCGTGGTAGCGATATGAGCGATGTCGACGCCGCCGATGGGAGGCTCACCGTCGCCACCACCAGGATTCTCCGGCTCACCCAGGCCGGACTCACCCTTGAGATGATCGGGGCGAACTTCATTCGCTGCCGGATCGCCCCATTGCACAACAAGGGGAGGCCAGCTTGGCTCTTTACGAACCCGGCTGACACTATGCGACTCCGCCTCGGCCTCGATCACAACTTCACAGTGCTGGCGCATGCCCACTTCTGCCAGCGGCTTTTCTAGCTTGATGTGGGTCGCGATGGCGAGGTCGAACAGACCGGCAAGGCCACGAGGGTTGCCGCAAAGGTTGGCAAGGCCCTCAAGGGGCCATTTTTCAAGATGCCAGCGGGGGTGGTCCCGTTGTGCAACAATTCGTGTCGGTCCGAGATCATCGCCATGATGCCGGACTGTAATGCGCACGGCCCTGTCCCGAGCTGGGAGGAGCCGAAGGAAGAGGATGTGCAGCAATTCTTCGACATCCTGATCGAGGTGTACGTCAATGCCGACACCGAGCGGTGGCTTATCATGGACACCACCCAGGCAGAGCTGGACAACATCGCCACTAGGGCGAGGGAGGCACAGCTTGCCATGGAGGCCGGTAGTGCCGGGGGCGTGGAGGACAAGGCCGCAACGGCGGCGGAGGAAGAGGAGCTCACCCGGTGGGCGGCGACCACCGAGGAGGCCAGCAGCACCGACACCGGACCTCCGCTTGTCGAGGACGCGGCCGACGAGTCGTCGTCGGAGGAGGGCGTGGCGGCGGGCTTGACGCCAGCTAGGGGAAGAGGGCGAGTCCTGCGGCGGTCCGGCTCTAGCGAGCCGAGCCGGCCCGGCAGGGCTACGCGGCCTCAATTGACCCTAGAGGGGTTCGGGCGCCACACGAGGGCCACGGTAGCGAAGAGGCTGATGAGGGCCGCTGAGAAGCAGAAGGCGATAGCCCCTTCCTCATCCGGGCGCGCACAAACCCCGCCGCCTCCTTCGCCTCCTCCGGCAGGCGTCGACTCGGATGATGATGTGGAGTTCCCTTTTGATCTGGCCTCTTAGCCCGGAGAGGAAAAGGAAACTGGTGGAAGAGGAGGAGACGGATGACGAGTAAGTTCTCCGTTCCTTACTATCATTTCCATTTCCTCGAATTGGGTTGCTTGTCTTGATCCATTTTTGCTTTTGTAGGGAGACAGAGACGTTGGCCCAAAGGGTGAAGAGGGCGAGGACCTCGGCGAGCAGGCAGCCCCCGGCTGGGGCTTCAACGACACCACTAGTGGTGCTGAGTAGCCCGGACAGCAGCCCCCAGTGCAGCCCCCAGCGTAAGTTCGTCACCCTCTTGTTACTCGACATGTGGTAGGCGCTCGATGCTAGGATGCTGACCTTGCCGGGTTTGCAAGAGGGGAGCGGCAGCAGGAGGAGCCACAGAGGGCTACTCCTAACACACCACCCCCATCGACTACGCCGCCGCGGGGGGCGTCCCCGGCAAGGGCATCAAGCACGGTGCCCGCACCCATGGAGGAAGAGGGGAACTTGGGCGCTGGTGGCTCTGCCACGGCGTCAAATGCTGGCGGAGAGGGGACTTCTGCTTCACAGCCTGGCACTGGTGAGTCGCCTGTCCTTCGTCTCTGTTTTTCCCTTATTCTTTTCTTGGCTTCCATGCTCCCATTACTACCCAGACCCTCCTTCAACAGGTATGGAGGACGTGGATACCATTGCTGGGAACGTTGCTGAGGAGGCCGCCAAGGACGCTGCCGAGGTCGCCGCTGATGAGGCCGCCAAGGATGCTGCCGAGGACACTGCGGCGGGGGCCGCCAAGGCGACCGGGAAGGCTTCTACCGAGGGCGCCAATGGTGGGCCTGCCGGGGAAGCCGGCAAGGCCACCGCCGAGGAAGAGGTGGTTGATGATCAGCCTCCCTCCTCCTCAACCTTGGGCCCCGGCAGGTATCTGAAGGTGGGCGACGATCTTTTCGTCCACCTCCCAGGGGCGTCAAATTCCCAGGCGCCCGCCAAAGGGGAAGTCTTTGACGGCGAGGTGCTTGCCGCCATCGGGCTTGAGGTTGTCGGTGAGTCGGGCGTTCGTGGTGATGGTTCTCCGGAAGAGCAGCTTTTTGCGCTATGGGGGCCAACTTCCGGAAACTCCAGGCGCTCTACCGTGTCCGTCTGGACAAGTTTAAGTCCAGGATGGCAACGGTGGACCAGGCGGAGGTGGATTTCAAGGCGCGCGTTGCTTAGACGCAGACCTGGTTCCACCAGACTCGCGAAGAGCAGAGGGCCCTTCAGGAGGAATTGGCCAAGCGCAATGTCGAGCTCACCATGAAGATAGCTGACATCGAGAAGGCCCAGGAATAGGCGGCGAACTTGGTTGCCGCGGCCGAGGCCGTCCGGAACCAGCATCAAGCCGCACTAGATTCCCAGGAAGAGGACCTCACCGCGCGTGAGGCGAAGCTTGTCGCAGCGCTCCGTGGCAAGGATGAGGAGCTCGAGGCCCTTGTCGCGCGGCGGACTCGCGAGCTGGAGCAGAGGCACAAGGAGGCACTCGATGCCCAGGCTCTGGCCCATGCCGGCAAGGTAAGGGAGTTGGATGTGGCGCAGGACGAGCTGAAGGAGCAGGCCCTCAAGCTGTCCAACGAGAAGAGCACGCTCAACAGCGCCTTGGTGGAGGCGCCAGGAGCGGTCATCAGCGGGGCTGGGGAGCTCTCCGAAGCGCAAAACTCCGTCAGAGACCTCAAGCTAAAGCTGGAGGATCTCAAGAAGATGCTGTCGGAGAGCAGGGCTCGGGAGGAGACCTTGACCAGGAGCCTGGAGGAGGAGAAGTAGCTGTGGGCGAACGAGGCCGCCTCCCACCAGGATTATGTGGCGGGAGAGAACAGATGGATCAGCCGTCTGGAGGAGGTCGCCGGTAGGGTCACCTCGCAGTTGGCCACCATGGGGATGCCAAACGTGAGGTACGCCCCTGAGCGCAGCGGGACCGTCAACACCAAGTTGACCCTGTTCTTCGAGGGCGTCCTCGGAGCCTTGGCTTATCTTCACTCCAACATGACGGCCATGCTGGCCGAGGAGGCCCGGCGACTTTGCCGGAGGGTCGTGACCAAGGTCCTCACCAAGATGGCGTACTACAATCCTGATCTTGACTTCGCGGCCGCGATGAAGAGCTTGCCGGATGGTGCTGACCTCACGGTGCTCAAGGAGCGCATCAAGCCAATCACCGACTGCATCGACGAACTCAAGAGGGTGGAAGGCCAGCGCCGGGATTAGGCATCCCGTTCTTCTTCGCCGCTACGGGTTCCTGACCAAGACAAATTTTATCTTTAGTTAGAACCGCATCAATGATGTGATGTAATATAACTTTGAAGTATTCTTAATTTTCATGCATGTTATTTCCCCGTTCAATTCCTCTTTGTATGCGTGCCCTACGTCGATCGGGGAGGCTTGCCAGCGCGGAAGCCCCTAGCGGCATTTTGGGGACGGATCCCCATGGCCAGCCGGGTATGCATGCTGCCGGACGAGCCACCTTTCCATTCTGAACGCGTTCGCTCGAACTGTCGAGCTTGACCCGAGTCAGAATTGGGGGCGTTGCTGATCGCGGAAGGCTACTCTGCCATTCTCGACGCAGCCGCTTGAGCTGTTGAGCGGACTCGAAACAGGGCAAGGGCGTTGCCAATCGTGGTAGAGCCCCCTAGCATGCAGGTTTCTCATACAAAGCAAATATCTCCGGGGGAATAACCTCAAATAAGAAGGGTAGCATAAATAAGCGTTCAGTGTAACTTAGCTTCTGTTTGCGATCGCTCGAGTGTCGATCTTCCGGCCTCCTTTCTTCTTCAAGGGTCACGAAGATGAAGGAGTGCCGGGCTAACTCCTAGAGCCGATTCTCACAATTGCGCCCCCTACCTGGCGCGCCAAAGATGTTGGTGGGAACGACACCTATGGGATCACAAGAATCCCTACTACGGTTGCGGGGCGTGGGGTCGTGAGAAGAGCGGATCAAACAGATAGCACACGGTTCATTTATCCAGGTTCGGGCCGCGAGGATGCGTAAAACCCTACTCCTGCTTTGGTGGATTGTATATCTGTGTTCTTGAGCTAGCTATGGGGCGTGAGGAGCTCCAAAAAGCCGAATCCCCCTCCTGGTCACCTCGGGCCTCCTTTTATAGGAAAAGGGGTGGCCACAGTGGCACACAGGAGGTGGAAAGGGAACAGTGATGTGAGATTATCCCTCGCTTTACATGACAAGGCGCATTTAATGCGTCTTGCCCAGGTGTCCTTGCTTTATCGGGGACGGGGGAGAGCCATGTCTCATCCGTCGCCGCTCCCTTTCGTGTCGACATGCGCCCTGGCCAGCGGCGCCCGCGGTGCCATGTAGGCAGGCAGGCAGCTGAGGTGGCGCAGCGGTGGGTCTCCATGAAGATCCGCATGCCGCCACGCAGGTGCCTGCCGAGCTGGTTGGGTCGGTAGCTGCATGCAAATGGCGGTGGAGGTTTGACTGGCGTGGGCCTGATGGTGGACCTATGGGTGTTCTTTACAAGGGCCTTGTCGGGGCCCCGGCAAGGGTCTTGTCGTGGCGCCTGCTGTCATCCCCGGCAAGGCTCTTGCCGGGGGCCTTGTGGTCCTCCTTGGCTGGGATCCCGCCAAGGATCATCATCTTCTAAAGGGTGTATCTGATCTTGAATGTCTTCACAAAGATCCTCATGCCACCACGGGGATGTCTCCCAAATCCATGCCCCATGGGGGCAGTGGACTCAAGGGTTACTCACTCCATAGGTGTGGGGCGAGCTGCCACGGCAAGGGTCTTGCCAGGTTTGCTAAAACCGCCTCCCAGCAAGGATCTTGACGGGGGGTCCGCTTCGTACCCTTTCCTCTTTGTGGTCTTGGTCTTGGCGTTGTTCTGCTTCTCCTGAGCTTCGGCCTTACCTTGGCTCACCTCCCTTGCCTTGCTCAGTGTGGTGGTGCCGTGGCTCAGACTGCCCGTGCACAGTTATAGGGGTACAAAAAGTGTGCCCCTCTTTTTGTACACCGACATAACCAGCTTAAATTTGGGATCAATATTAAGAGTGTGCTCAGCGAGTTCTCTCGGTACGCCCGACATGTTTGAAGGCTTCCATGCAAAATGTCCCGGTTCTCATGGATGAGCTCGATGAGCGCACTTTCCTATTTTGGATCCAGATTAGCACTGATGTTAAACTGCTTGGATGAGTCGCCAGGAACGAAATCAACCATCTTGGTATCATCTGCTGATTTAAACATTAAAACCAGATCATGCTCTGTGGTTGGCTTTTTCAAGGATGTCATATCTGCCGGGTCAACATTGTCCTTGTAAAATTGTAACTCCTCCATTGCACAAATCGACTCAGCATAAGCTTCATCCCCTTCTTCACTCTCCAGGGCTATCTTACGGCTCCCATGCACTATAATGGTTCCTTTGTGACCCGGCATCTTAAGCTGCAGATACACGTAACACGGTCGCGCCATGAACTTGGCATAAGCCAGCCGTCCAAATAGAGCGTGATACGGGCTGTGGATCTTGACCACTTCAAAGGTCAACGTCTCTGACCTAGAGTCATGATCATCTCCTAAAACATCTTCTTGAGCTATCTTACCAACTGGATACGCCGACTTACCAGGCACCACACCATGGAAAACAGTGTTTGACGGCTTAAGATTTTTATCAGTCAACCCCATGCGACGGAAAGTTTCATAATAAAGGATAGTGATGTTGCTCCCTCCGTCCATGAGTACTTTGGTAAATTTATACCCTCCGGCCTGAGGTGCGACTACCAAAGCCAAATGACCCAGATTATCAACCCAGGGCGGGTGATCTTTCCTACTCCACATGATGGGATGTTAAGACCAACGCAGGTAACGAGGAACCGCCGGCTCAACAGCATTGACTGACCTCCTATGGAGCTTCTGATCTCGTTTACACAAGCTAGTGGTAAAAACATGATACTGCCCACTATTCAACTGCTTCGGGTTGCTCTGATAACCAGACTGTTGCTGTTGTTGCCCCCCCTGATTACTCTTCTGGTTTTAACCACCCTGGTTGTTGTGATTACCTTGATTTCCTTGGAACCCAGAATTAGAGCCGCCACCACCATAACCCAGACCGTGAGTGTTGGGCCCAGAGCGACCACCTGGCCCATGGCTGTCATGAAAAAGATTTGAATTCTTGTACTCCTTCATAATGTGACAATCCTTCCATAGATGCCCGAATGGTCTTTCTTTCGTACCATGCTTTGGGCAAGGCTGATTCAGCATATGTTCAAGATTGATACCAGATCCTCCGGCCCATGGGGATGGCTTACCCTTACAACGCTGACCATTATTCTGTGCATTGGTGTTAGCGACAAAGTCAAAAGTATTATCAGCCTTGCGCTTACCGTTGCCTCCCTGGTTATACTGCTGCCCCTTAGCATTGCTGTTATTTCTTCCCTTCCCCGGCTTTTCATCATCAGACTCGGGGTCCTTGGTACTATCAGAATCATCATACTTAACGAGAGCTGCCATGAGCGTTCCCATGTCATTGGAATGACGTTTGAGGCGCCCTAGCTTCTGCTTTAGGGGCATGAAACGACAATTGTTATCTAACATCAACACTGCTAAGTCGGCATTGATGCGATCCGATGAGTGCAAGATTGTTGAGACCCGGCGCACCCAATGGGTCGTGGACTCACCTTCTTCTTGAACACAGGAGGCCAGATCCACAATTGACATGGGCTATTTGCATGAGTCTTTGAAGTTCTTGATGAACCGGGCCTTTAACCTAGCCCATGACCCGATGGAGTTGGCAGGGAGCCCCTTCAACCAAGTGCGGGCCGTCCCTTCAAACATCAGGGGAAAATATTTAGCACATGCGGCCTCGTTGACATCCAGTAACTCCATGGCCATCTGATAACTCTCAATCCATGCCTCCGGACTTAAATCGGCTGTATAGTTAGGCACCTTGCGAGGATCTTTAAAGTCCTTGGGTAGGCGCTCATTACGCAGATCCGGCACCAAGCATGGTACGCCCAGGTTTCTAAAGGTCATAGCTGGCTCCACAGAGGTGGTTGGACGAACCGGAGTTGGTTGACGAGTCGCATACTGTGCCACTAACTCAGCCTCTCGACGAGCTCTTCCTTGATCCACCACATTCTGAGCATCAGCACCACCGCCCGCCGGGTTATGCCCGCGCGACGGGTTATGGTTACGTCCACTGCTTCACACCGTCGGCTCATCAAGATGTCTGCTGTAAATCCGGCTTGGGCGAGGGGTGGAATGAACCCTATCATGGCTGTAAGAATAAGCCTGCTGCTGAACCAGCATTGTCTAAAGGAGATCTCTAGCCCTCCGTGTCTCAACTGCCGCTGGTGACTCACCTTCAACTGGGATAGCCGCCAATCGTGATGCTGCAGCAATCATGCTATCCAAAGGGTTAGAGTAATGACCCGGCGGCGTCAGCACGTGTTGTGTCTAGTTATTGTTCTAACGAGGGGGGTCCATCATGCGCGGCTGAACCAGCGTTGGCGTCCCTGGCGCTTCGACCCGATTTGCTACTACCGGGTTGCTGGTTCCTGCTCCTGGCGTGTTAAAGAGATTCCTTGCCTCATAAACTGAAGGCAGACGAGTCTGATGCCTCCTCCTCATGACTTCATTGGAAGCGTTCTGATCTATCATGAGCCGGTAAGATTGTGACTAAATCCGTTGAGCCTGAGCATCCAAAGTGGTCCGCTCCACGGCCATCCTGGCGTTTTCTGCATTTAGCTCCTCCTTGGCATGCGCTATCTCATCACACAGCTTTATGATTGCCGCATTATGCTGATCTTGATCCATCGGGTTTACCACCATTGTTAACAGCGTTGTCGGCTTATCCAGCAAGTCAGTTAAAGCTTGAGCCGGCGGGCGCTCAGGGCCTCCTGCCCCAGTAGCCGATGCCGCTGCTGACTCGGAAACCAACTCCGCTGCCGTAGATGAATGCTGCACGGGCTGTGTACCGGCCATGAAGATTGCAACCCGATTCGGCGGCTCACAGGGGTCCGGAATACTGTCGCCATCGGAACAGCCCCCAAGCAGGTCGTCCGGCAGTTGAGACAATGACTCTGTCTCACTGGTGGATGACTCACCATCAGAATAAATGACGGTCTCATCACCAGATGATGGCATGTTCTCAGATTCCACTCCATGGATAAATCCCACGAAGGCACGATTCATGGCAGGCCGAACCCGGGCGGGTCTCGCACGCTGAGCCGTCTCGACGATGTCGGTGCAGATGTCTGACTCAGGGCCCGGTTCGCCAATCTTGCCGATGAAGACGTGGATTCCACCAAAGGGAACCCGATAACCGTACTCAATTGAGCCGGCCTCGGGGCCCCAGCCTGCGTCCTCGATGTAGAGCTTGTCGCGACGACTCTTGGTCATCCGGCCCAAGGGTATCCCTTGATCCCTTCAAAGTTGCCCTTTAAGAACTCGAAACCATCGTGCGATAGCCCCATGGTGGGCGCCAACTGTCGTGGAATTGTCATGGCAGATGTCCTAGTGTGAGGACTTAGTCGTGGAGCTATCGCGTTTAGGTTAGCTTAAAGGGGTTAATCAAGACAAAGGACACGAGGAGTTTATACTGGTTTGGCCTCTTACGATGAAGGTAAAAGCCTAGTCCAGTTTGTAGTTGGTATTGCTAGGGTTTCGATGAGCAGGCAGCGAATACGCTTGACCCGGCTCTCGATCTGTTGTTTCTTGTCCTAAGCCGCCGCTTGGTCCTCCCCTTATATACACGGGTGTAACATCCCAAATTTTCAATTTGGAATGTTATACATTGGTCATCATTGCATATCAAATTTTATTGCATTTTGTTTGATCCTAGAAATTCTAAGCAACTCAAGGACCCACGAAGAGAGTTGGGAATTTCGTTATTTTCATATTTGAGTTTTTCCCAAATTTTGGAAAGAGGATCATTTGGTTTTAATTATTTTTCTCTTCAAATATTTCTAATATGAAAAATAAAAGAGAGGGGATAAAATGACTTCTCCAAATAAAGAAATATTGGAGAAAAAATATTAAAATAAAATAAGTATTTTATTTGGACTTTTATTGCTATTTTATTTGAATTAGGAAAAATATGCGTTTTTCAAATTGCATTAGAGGCCCAAATAAATGTTCACTTTGTCCGCAATATTATTAGAGGACAGTGAAAATTTATTTCAGGATTTTGGACTCCGTTTAGTATTTCTTTTATTACTTTTTCCGCGTCAGGATTATTTAAGAAAAAAAAGTAAACCGACCTAACGGGTCGTGCCCATCCCGGACACCTCGCCCCGACCGGCTCTTTAAAGGCCGAGGCCTCGCCCCGCCAGTCCAGCCGCCCCGCCTCCGCAAAACCTAGCGCCGCCGCCACTGTTCCCCACCGCCGCCGCCCCGCGGAGCCGCCACCTGTCGTTGCCGCCACCCCGTCGCCCCGCCGCCGCCGTTCCCCGCCACCGGAGCTGCCGCCCGCCGCCACCGATCCCACCATTGCCGAGGTAGCCGCTGCCGCCGACTCGGTTTTCTCGGGAAAACCGTCGGCTTTTTTCGAAACCCTAGATCTAGTTTTTTTAGTTTCGGTTCGGCTTTTTTTGGTTTAGTTAAATAGTGGACGTGCGTCCGTACATTCGTTTTAACGAACGTTGTTTGTCAGTTAGCTGCAGACAGCGAACGTTCGTTTGTTATCCTGTTCGTCTAGCTTTATTTTCCAGGGTTTTTGCACGATTATTTTCGATCGTGATTTCTGCCCTGATCTTCGTTTTAGTTTATATTTTCGCTCGTTTATCCTAATCACGTGAAGCAAGCACCTAGATCTTTGTCTCGAAGCCCTCTTTCTGTATAACCAACTTGAACAATATTTTGGTACTGTAAAATTTGACTTTAGTCCATATTAGTGAACGCATCTTGTTTCTTTCGTAGTTTGAGTTTTGTTTTTCCGTTTGATTTGATTCTTTTTGCAAACCGGAGTTATTTAGTTGAAATTTCTGGTTAGATCTTGTTATTTGAGTTTTATCCGTGCTTTTAGTTGAGTGCTTATGTATTCTATTGTTTGTTTGTGATAGACTTCCCGGAGTGTGAAGGGTGCTACTACGAGTCTCTAGGTTTTGCGGATTGTCGGCAAGGCAAGTAACACTTTGATCATATCCCTTTTACCCAGTTTTTATGCATTAGTTCAACCCTCAAACATTGCACGAGTAGGATCTCTTAACTTGTGGGTTTGGGAAGTAGATGATGAGGTAGAACCTATTACCCTTTTATTATCAAACCGTGGGAGTTACTTCTATGTTATGCTACTTATTGCCATGCTATGCTCGTAGACGTGGATTGGGTTTGAGTGTATCCATGAAAGACGTGAGATTGTTAATCAATGGTTAACATAAGGTGGCTACTTAAATACACATCTGGGTGGATTGGTTGCGGGCACCTGGAGAATCCAGTGTTGTCCTAGGATATCCCAGAGTACCCGTGTGATCATCCTACGGTTCGCCACCCAGTCTCAAAGGGATTATAAGATTATTCATGCTAGAAACTTCCGTGTGCAGCCACAAGCTATTATGGTCTCTAGCATAGTTGAGTAGGTTGTATGACCTCTTCCAGTGGTAGGCTAGCAGATGTAGGGGACGTAGGTTGGTACTGTCTACCCAAGGTTAGAGTTAATGCTTCCGAAAGACTGTGTCTCGGTCATCCATTTCCCAAACACCATGTAGTGCGAGAAATCCAACGGAGGAGATCGAGTCTTGTGGGGAAAAGTGTGCAAACCTCTGCAGAGTGTACAGACTAATCATGGTTAGTCGTGTCCCCTCTTAAGGACAACTTGAGTATCTGGTACTTGAATTATTGATTTATCTCATCACTCTAAGTTAATTTGTTGGGTTGATAATGATTACTTTAATTGGGATTGATTTGGAGGAACCTTCCCAATGTTTGAACCACCATGTTAGTAAAATAAAATATATTCCTTTGTTGTAGGGAAAAATTGGCTTTTCGCAAAAACATTATAACCATAGGGCCTCCACCAGCCATATATGCATGTAGTGATAGCATTTATCTGTTCTTTGCTCTACTGTGTTAGATTGCCAGCATATTCCATGTGTTGACCCGTTTTCGGGCTGCAACATATCATGTTGCAGACTTTTCAAAGGAAGATTAAGGTGTGCTAGGTCGTTTGTCATGCACTTAGCTATGCCGTTGGAGTTGATGGACTCACTTTATCTTCCAAGCCTTCCGTTCTTCTCTTTCTTAGATGGCCTTAAGCCATATTTATTGTAATAAGTTCTCTTTTTAAGACTATCGATGTAATAAGTGTGTGATTTCTACTGTGTTATAAATCGAGTACTATGTGTGTCAGCATTACCGATCCAGGGATGACACTGAAGCACAGAGACTTGACCGTCTGAGGTCGGGTCGCTACAAGATGGTATCAGAGCACACGCTGAATGTAGGACACGACCACTAAGATGATCCATAGGTCACTCTTCTCTACTCATTTCTGACTCCTCTCCATTTTCTACACTATAGGATGGTGGACACAAGGAATAAGTTTACACAGCCGGATGAAGACACGCCTTTTGTACGACACTTGAAGGAAGTCACTAGGTACCTGAACATTGGGATACCAAGCTTCACCGGGACCTACACCACCACACTAGCAGAAGAGGAGCGTTGGATGATTCGAGTTCAAGTTCCAGGAAGGACATTCACGCCAGTAACGGAGCCCATAGAGTTTTTCTTTGATGCACCAACCTTGAGTCTAGGCAAGAGCATGGCGGCCCACATCGCCATGGGACGCATCGGCGAAGTTTATCACAAGGAGCTTAAGGACACTATCTACCAGATATGTGGGCGTCGAGATGAGCAATGGGAGATGGTCAGCACCAGGAAGGGGAGGTCCATTACAGCCTTCATCCAGGAGTTAAATCATCACATTCGTCACCAGGAGAACCAGATGTGCGCAAGCATGATAGATCTGAAGAAGTTGATGACTAGGAACATGGAGCTGGAAGAGGAACTCAAGTCTACACGCGACGGGTACAAGGAGGAAATCATCATACTAGTGGAGAAGAATGACAACCTGGCAAGGAAGCTAGAAGTATTCATGGGAGACCCTGCGCCAGGAGGAGATGATGACCACCCCCAGGACTACATCATCATCGACGACACCGACTCCGACCCAAGTGATGATGATTATGAAGACGAAGCTGGAGCAGATATCATGGAATCTTCTACCGATCAAAATTTCTAGTAGACCACCATATTATTAGTAGTATTCCACCATGTATATATTAGTAGTCCGAGCACTGTAACGATAGTTAGATTGATTGTATGCCCTTGATTGATTTTATTTTGGAGTGATATTGATTGTGTTTGTCTCATGTGCATATGGGTAGTGCTTTCTCATTAGACCTCATTCTATTCTAATCTCTCCCCTCTAAACCCATCAGATGCCTCCGAGACGTGACCCCGGATTTGCCTTCCCACCGGAGCTCACTCAGTTGATCTAGCAGCAAAATACACTAATGCAGTTGCTAGTTCAGAATCAGGGCAACAACAACGAAAACAATAACAACAACCCACCGCCACCACCTCCAGTTGACAAATTACCCCGTTTTCTGAGGTTACAACCACCGGTGTTTTCCAGTAGCACCGAGCCCACAGTTGCGGATGACTGGCTACATAGGATTGGAAGGGAGTTAACCACTTCCGATTGCACAGATGCTGAGAAGGTGCGTTTTGCCGCACACCAATTGGATGGACCCGCAACCGCATGGTGGGAGAATTACACAACCACTTTCCCCATAGCCAGTGTTACTTGGGAGCAGTTTCAGCAAGCTTTCCGCACTGCTCATGTCTCGACTGGAGCTATGAGAATGAAGAAGCGTGAGTTTCACAACTTACTTATGGGCAACCGTACAGTAGGGTAGTATGTGGAGGAGTTTAGCAAGCTAACCCGTTATGCCCCAGATGACGTGGCCACCGATACCGCAAAACAGGAGAAGTTTATGGAAGGGTTGAATGATGAGATGAGTATGCAGTTGATGGTGGCGCCATTCAACAACTAGTAGGAGTTGTTAGACAAGGCTCTTATGATTGAAGGGAAGCAACAGCAGATTGAGAGTCACAAAAGGAAGTATGGAGAAGGGAAATACAATTCAGGAGCTCAGCAGAAACCCCATTTCACCCCGAACTCCGGAGGATTTACCCATAACCATGGAGGCCACACTCACAATGGAGGAAGTTCACATAACCACAATTGCCCTATGAATGGAAACGGGAATGGAGCAGGCAGCAATCAGAACCTTCTAACCCAGCAACGCCCGCCAAGAAGGATCTAAGTCACATTACTTGTTTCAAGTGCGGGAAGACTAGACATTGCACCACTGAATGTTCCGAAGCAAAGAATGGTAATGGCAATGGAAGCTCTGGGAAGAAGCCCAACCCTTTCAACAGAGGACAAGTGAACCACGTGAACGTGGCGGAGGTTGAATAGAAGCCATATGCAGTCATCGGTAAGTTTTTGGTTAAGTCATTTACCGCTCTTGTTCTTTTTGATACTGGTGCATCGCATTCATACATTTCAAGGGGATTTGTGGGAAAGTTTAAGTTACCCACCCTAGCCCTTAGGACACCTTTGCTAGTGAGCTCACCCAGTGCAGAGTATATGGCTAGCCGATGGTGCGATCGGTTACCCTTAACCATTGGTAGCCATGTTTTCCCCTCAGACCTTATAATTCTAGAGTCACAAGTATTGGAAGTGATACTAGGAATGGATTGGTTATCGAAGTATGGAGGAAACATTGATTGCGCAATAGGTCAATTCTACTCACCACACCGAAGGGGAAAATGATTAAGTATGTATCTAGGCATACTCCTAAGAGTACTCACGTAACTTCCCTCACGGGAGTTGTTCAGGAAGAAGTGCCTGTAGTGAAGGATTACCCGGATGTATTTCCAGAGGAATTACCAGCCATGCTGCCAGATCGTGATATTGAGTTTTTGCTAGAGCGATTGCCAGGCACCGGATCGATATCGAAGAGACCATACCGGGTGCCCGCGAATGATCTGGAGGAGATTAAGAAGCAGATCAAGGAGTTATTGGAGAAAGGTTACATTCGACGAAGTTCATCACCATGGGGAGCCCCAGTGCTCTTGGTTGAGAAGACGGATAAACCTCTGAGAATGGTTCTTGATTATCATGCATTGAATGAAGTGATGATCAAGAACAAGTACCCACTATCGATGATCAATGATTTGTTTGATCAGTTGCAAGGAGGCAAAGTATTTTCCAAGATCGATTTACGATCAGGGTACCACCAGCTGAAGATTCGAGAACAGGATATACCTAAGACAGCTTTCACCACAAGGTACGGGCTATATGCGTACACGGTTATGTCATTTGGATTGACTAATGCCCCTGCCTATTTCATGAGCATGATGAACAAAGTATTCATGGAGTTTTTGGATAAGTTTGTTGTGGTGTTCATTGATGACATTTTGGTATACTCTAAGAATGAAGAGGAGCATACGGAGCATTTGCGTTTAGTCCTCGAGAAACTCATGGAACATCAGTTATATGCCAAGTTCAACAAGTGTGAGTTTTGGTTGAAGGAAGTTGTATTCCTTGGACATGTTATATCACGAGAAGGTATAGAAGTAGACCCTACTAAGGTTCAGTCAGTCACTGAGTGGTTGGCACCCACCTCAGTGGGAGAGATCCGCAGTTTTCTAGGACTCGTGCGATATTATCGACAGATTCATTGAGAATTTCTCTAATTTGCAAAGCCCATGACAGAGCTGTTGAAGAAGGCCACCAAGTTTAAATGGACATATGAATGTGAGGCAAGTTTTTAGGAGTTGAAGAAATGTTTGACTATGGCCCCAGTGCTGATTCTGCCAGATATACGTAAGGATTTCCAAGTTTATTGCGACGCGTCTCGCTTAGGACTTGGAAGTGTACTTATGCAAGACGGAAGAGTTGTTTTGTATGCCTCACAATAGCTTCGACCGCATGAATTAAATTATGCCACGCATGATTTGGAGTTAGCAGCCATAGTGCATGCACTCAAAACCTGGAGACATTTTCTTATTGGGAATCATTGTGATGTGTACACGGATCATATGAGTTTGAAGTACATTTTCACATAGAAGGAGTTGAATCTCAAGCAAAGGAGATGGTTGGAGCTCATAAAGGATTATGATATGAAGTTGCCCTATCATCCAGGCAAGGTCAATGTCATAGTAGATGCTTTGAGCCGGAAGCGTTACGCCAATACCCTTGTAAGCGGAGGGTTGCCAACGGAGTTAGCTGAAGATCTCAGGGAGCTACTCTTGGAGATAGTCCCTAGAGGTTTTGTTGCAGCATTGGAAATTCAGTCGACATTATTGGGAAAAATTCGAGAAGCTCAAAAGGATGATAAGGAAATTGTGAGATAAAGGAGAAGATGAGCAAAGGAAAGGCCAAGGGTTTTCGTGAGGATGAGCACGACACCTTCTGGTTTGAGGACCATGTATATGTGCCAAATAATGCGGAGATCAGGAAGTTGATACTTCAGGAAGCTCATGACTCGCCATACTCGATACACCCCGGAAACACCAAGATGTATTTGGATTTGAAGGAGCATTTCTGGTGGACTGGAATGAAAAAGATATTGCCGAGTATGTAGCAGTATGTGATGTATGTCAGAGAGTGAAGGCGGAACATCACAAGCCAACAGGATTACTGCAGCCTATGCCAATACCTGAACGGAAGTGGGACAAGCTTGGCATGGTTTTTATCACTGGTTTACCCAGGACCCGATCGGGATATGATTCTATCTGGGTAGTAGTGGCTCGTTGACTAAAGTAGCTCACTTTATCCCTGTGAAAACCACCTACACCAGTGCGAAGTTGGCCAAGATATACATGACCAGGATCATATGTCTGCATGGAGTTTCGAGCACCATCATATCAGATAGAGGAACACAATTTACTTCAAAGTTTTGGCACCAGCTGCACCAGACTTTGGGTACCACGCTAGACTTCAGTATCGCTTTTCATCCGCAGACAGATGGACAAACCGAGAGAGTCAATCAGATTCTGGAGGACATGTTGAGAGCTTGTGCGCTAGATTATGGATCTAGTTGGCATGATAACTTGCCCTACGCGGAGTTCTCATACAACAACTACCAGGCCGGTTTGAAGATGGCACCTTTCGAAGCCTTGTATGGAAGAAGGTGCAGGACGCCGTTGATGTCGGAAGAAGTTGGAGACCGCCAGTTGTTTGGACCCAATTTGATCAAGGAGTCAGAAGAGAAGGTTAAGCTGATTCGAGATAGACTGAAGGTAGCTCAGTCCAGGCAGAAAAGTTATGCAATTTTAAAACACAAGGAGGTAGTCTACGAAACAGGAGACGGAGCATATCTTCATGTGTCACTCCTGCGAGGAGTTAAACTTTTTGGAGTTAAGGGAAAGCTAGCCCCAAGATTCGTAGGACCATACCAAGTTTTGGAACATATGGGAGAGGTTGCCTACAAGTTGGAGCTACCCGAAGGACTGTCATGAGTTCATGATGTGTTTCACGTTTCCCAGTTGAAGAAGTGTCATGCTGAGATGGCTGATATTCCTCTGAGCGATACAGTGCCCCTGGAAGCAATCAGTTGGATAGTGATCTGACCTATGAGGAGAAACCAGTCAAGATTCTCGAGTTTGCCAGCTGAGTTACACACAGCAAGGTTCTCAAATTTTGCAAAGTTCAGTGGAGCCACCATGCCGAGGATGAAGCCACCTGAGAACGAGAGGAAGACCTGCGCAAGGCCCACCAACACCTATTTTCTAGCCAACCCGAATCTCGAGGGTGAGATTCATCTTAAGGGGGGTAGGTTTGTAACATCCTAAATTTTCAATTTGGAATGTTATACATCGGTCATCATTGCATATCAAATTTTATGGCATTTTGGTTGATCCTAGAAATTCTAAGCAACTCAAGGACCCACGGAGAGAGTTGGGAATTTCGTTATTTTCATATTTGAGTTTTTCTAAAATTTTGAAAAGAGGATCATTTGGTTTTAATTACTTTTCTCATCAAATATTTCTAATATGAAAAATAAAAGAGAGGGGATAAAATAACTTCTCCAAATAAAGAAATATTGGAGGAAAAATATTAAAATCAAATAAGTATTTTATTTGGACTTTTATTGCTATTTTATTTGAATTAGGAAAAATATGCGTTTTTCAGAATTGCATTAGACGCCCAAATACATGTTCACTTTGTCCGAAATATTATTAGAGGACCGTGAAAATTTATTTCAGGATTTTTGGACTCCGTTTAGTATTTCTTTTATTAGTTTTTCCATGTCAGGTTTATTTAAGAAAAAAAAAGTAAACCGACCTAAGGGGCCGTGTCCGTCCCGTACACCTCGCCCCGGCCGGCCCTTTATAGGCCGAGGCCTCGCCCCGCCAGCCCAGCCGCCCCACCTCCGCAAACCCTAAAGCCGCCGCTGCCGTTCCCCACCGGCGCCGCCCCGCGGAGCCGCCGCCACCCAGTCGCCCCGCCGCCGCCGTTCCCAAGCCGCCGGAGCCGCCACTGATCCCATCGTTGCCGAGGTAGCCGCCGCCGCCGACTCAGTTTTCTCGGGAAAACCGTCAGTTTTTTTTCGAAACCCTAGATCTAGTTTTTTTAGTTTAGGTTCGGTTTTTTGGTTTAGTTAAATAGCGGACGTTCATCTGTACATTCGTTTTAATGAATGATGTTCGTCAGTTAGCCGCAGACAGCGAATGTTCGTTCGTTAGCCTGTTCGTCTCGTTTTATTTTCCAGGGTTTTTCCGCGGTTATTTTTGATCATGATTTATGCCCTGATCTTCGTTTTAGTTTATCTTTTCGCTCGTTTATCCAAATCAGGTGAAACAAGTGCCTAGGCCTTCATATCGAAGCCCTCTTTATGTTTAACCAACTTGAACAAGATTTTGGTACTGTAAAATTTGGCTTTAGTCTAGATTAGTAAATGGATCTTGTTTCTTTCGTAGTTTGAGTTCGTTGCTCCGTTTGATTTGATTCTTTTTGCAAATCGGAGTGCTTAAGTTGAACTTTCTGGTTAGATCTTATTATTTGAGTTTTATCCGTGCTTTTAGTTGAGTGCTTATGTATGTTCTTGTTTATTTGCGATATAATTTCTGGAGTGTGAAGCGTGCTACTATGAGTCTCTAGGTTTTGCGGATCGTCAGCAAGGCAAGTAACACTTTGGTCATATCCCTTTTACCAAGTTTTTATGCATTGGTTTCAACCCTGCAACATTGCATGAGTAGGATCTCTTAACCTGTGGGTTTGGGAAGTAGATGATGAGGTAGAACCTATTACCCTTTATTATCAAACCCTGGGAGTTACTTCTACGTTATGCTACTTATTGCCATGCAATGCTCGTAGACGCGGATTGGGTTTGAGTGTATCCATGAAGGTATAGAAGTAGACCCTACTAAGGTTCAGTTAGTCACTGAGTGGTTGGCACCCACCTCAGTTGGAGAGATCCGCAGTTTTCTAGGACTCGCGCGATATTATCGACAGATTCATTGAGAATTTCTCTAAGATTGCAAAGCCCATGACAGAGCTGTTGAAGAAGGCCACCAAGTTTAAATGGACATATGAATGTGAGGCAAGTTTTTAGGAGTTGAAGAAATGTTTGACTATGGCCCCAGTGCTGATTCTGCCAGATATACGTAAGGATTTCCAAGTTTATTGCGACGCGTCTTGCTTAGGACTTGGAAGTGTACTTATGCAAGACGGAAGAGTTGTTTTGTATGCCTCACAACAGCTTCGACCGCATGAATTAAATTATGCCACGCATGATTTGGAGTTAGCAGCCATAGTGCATGCACTCAAAACCTGGAGACATTTTCTTATTGGGAATCATTGTGATGTGTACACGGATCATATGAGTTTGAAGTACATTTTCACATAGAAGGAGTTGAATCTCAAGCAAAGGAGATGGTTGGAGCTCATAAAGGATTACGATATGAAGTTGCCCTATCATCCAGGCAAGGTCAATGTCATAGTAGATGCTTTGAGCCGAAAGCGTTACGCCAATACCCTTGTAAGCGGAGGGTTGCCAACGGAGTTAGCTGAAGATCTCAGGGAGCTACTCTTGGAGATAGTCCCTAGAGGTTTTGTTGCAGCATTGGAAATTCAGTCGACATTATTGGGAAAAATTCGAGAAGCTCAGAAGGATGATAAGGAAATTGTGAGATAAAGGAGAAGATGAGCAAAGGAAAGGCCAAGGGTTTTCGTGAGGATGAGCACGACACCTTCTGGTTTGAGGACCATGTATATGTGCCAAATAATGCGGAGATCAGGAAGTTGATACTTCAGGAAGCTCATGACTCGCCATACTCGATACACCCCGGAAACACCAAGATGTATTTGGATTTGAAGGAGCGCTTCTGGTGGACTGGAATGAAAAAGATATTGCCGAGTATGTAGCGGTATGTGATGTATGTCAGAGAGTGAAGGCGGAACATCACAAGCCAACAGGATTACTGCAGCCTATGCCAATACCCGAATGGAAGTGGGACAAGCTTGGCATGGTTTTTATCACTGGTTTACCCAGGACCCGATCGGGATATGATTCTATCTGGGTAGTAGTGGCTCGTCGACTAAAGTAGCTCACTTTATCCCTGTGAAAACCACCTACACCAGTGCAAAGTTGGCCAAGATATACATGACCAGGATCATATGTCTGCATGGAGTTTCGAGCACCATCATATCAGATAGAGGAACACAATTTACTTCAAAGTTTTGGCACCAGCTGCACCAGACTTTGGGTACCACGCTAGACTTCAGTATCGCTTTTCATCCGCAGACAGATGGACAAACCGAGAGAGTCAATCAGATTCTGGAGGACATGTTGAGAGCTTGTGCGCTAGATTATGGATCTAGTTGGCATGATAACTTGCCCTACGCGGAGTTCTCATACAACAACTACCAGGCCGGTTTGAAGATGGCACCTTTCGAAGCCTTGTATGGAAGAAGGTGCAGGACGCCGTTGATGTCGGAAGAAGTTGGAGACCGCCAGTTGTTTGGACCCAATTTGATCAAGGAGTCAGAAGAGAAGGTTAAGCTGATTCGAGATAGACTGAAGGTAGCTCAGTCCAGGCAGAAAAGTTATGTAATCTCAAAACACAAGGAGGTAGTCTACGAAACAGGAGACGGAGCATATCTTCATGTGTCACTCCTACGAGGAGTTAAACTTTTTGGAGTTAAGGGAAAGCTAGCCCCAAGATTCGTAGGACCATACCAAGTTTTGGAACATATGGGAGAGGTTGCCTACAAGTTGGAGCTACCCGAAGGACTGTCATGAGTTCATGATGTGTTTCATGTTTCCCAGTTGAAGAAGTGTCATGCTGAGATGGCTGATATTCCTCTGAGCGATATAGTGCCCCTGGAAGCAATCAGTTGGATAGTGATCTGACCTATGAGGAGAAACCAGTCAAGATTCTCGAGTTTGCCAGCTGAGTTACACACAGCAAGGTTCTCAAATTTTGCAAAGTTCAGTGGAGCCACCATGCCGAGGATGAAGCCACCTGAGAACGAGAGGAAGACCTGCGCAAGGCCCACCAACACCTATTTTCTAGCCAACCCGAATCTCGAGGGTGAGATTCATCTTAAGGGGGGTAGGTTTGTAACATCCTAAATTTTCAATTTGGAATGTTATACATCGGTCATCATTGCATATCAAATTTTATGGCATTTTGGTTGATCCTAGAAATTCTAAGCAACTCAAGGACCCACGGAGAGAGTTGGCAATTTCGTTATTTTCATATTTGAGTTTTTCTAAAATTTTGAAAAGAGGATCATTTGGTTTTAATTACTTTTCTCATCAAATATTTCTAATATGAAAAATAAAAGAGAGGGGATAAAATAACTTCTCCAAATAAAGAAATATTGGAGGAAAAATATTAAAATCAAATAAGTATTTTATTTGGACTTTTATTGCTATTTTATTTGAATTAGGAAAAATATGCGTTTTTCAGAATTGCATTAGACGCCCAAATACATGTTCACTTTGTCCGAAATATTATTAGAGGACCGTGAAAATTTATTTCAGGATTTTTGGACTCCGTTTAGTATTTCTTTTATTAGTTTTTCCATGTCAGGTTTATTTAAGAAAAAAAAGTAAACCGACCTAAGGGGCCGTGTCCATCCCGTACACCTCGCCCCGGCCGGCCCTTTATAGGCCGAGGCCTCGCCCCGCCAGCCTAGCTGCCCCACCTCCGCAAACCCTAAAGCCGCCGCTGCCGTTCCCCATCGCCGCCGCCCCGCGGAGCCGCCGCCACCCAGTCGCCCCGCCGTCGCCGTTCCCAAGCCGCCGGAGCCGCCACTGATCCCGTCGTTGCCGAGGTAGCCGCCGCCGCCGACTCAGTTTTCTCGGGAAAACCGTCGGTTTTTTTTCGAAACCCTAGATCTAGTTTTTTTAGTTTAGGTTCGGTTTTTTGGTTTAGTTAAATAGCGGACGTTCATCTGTACATTCGTTTTAATGAATGATGTTCGTCAGTTAGCCGCAGACAGCGAATGTTCATTCGTTAGCCTGTTCGTCTCGTTTTATTTTCCAGGGTTTTTCCGCGGTTATTTTCGATCATGATTTATGCCCTGATCTTCGTTTTAGTTTATATTTTCGCTCGTTTATCCAAATCAGGTGAAACAAGTGCCTAGGTCTTCATCTCGAAGCCCTCTTTATGTTTAACCAACTTGAACAAGATTTTGGTACTGTAAAATTTGGCTTTAGTCTAGATTAGTAAATGGATCTTGTTTCTTTCGTAGTTTGAGTTTCGTTGCTCCGTTTGATTTGATTCTTTTTGCAAATCGGAGTGCTTAAGTTGAACTTTCTGGTTAGATCTTCTTATTTGAGTTTTATCCGTGCTTTTAGTTGAGTGCTTATGTATGTTCTTGTTTATTTGCGATATAATTTCTGGAGTGTGAAGCGTGCTACTATGAGTCTCTAGGTTTTGCGGATCGTCAGCAAGGCAAGTAACACTTTGGTCATATCCCTTTTACCAAGTTTTTATGCATTGGTTTCAACCCTGAAACATTGCATGAGTAGGATCTCTTAACCTGTGGGTTTGGGAAGTAGATGATGAGGTAGAACCTATTACCCTTATTTATCAAACCCTGGGAGTTACTTCTACGTTATGCTACTTATTGCCATGCAATGCTCGTAGACGCGGATTGGGTTTGAGTGTATCCATGAAAGATGTGAGATTTTTAATTAATGGTTAACATAAGGTGGCTACTTAAATACACATATGGGTGGATTGGTTGCGGGCACCTGGAGAATCCAGTGTTGTCCTAGGATATCCCGGAGTACCCGTGTGATCATCCTACGGTTCGCCACTAAGGCTTAAAGGGATCATAAAATTATTCATGATAGAAACTTCCATGTGCAGCCACAAGCTATTATGGGTTCTAGCAAAATTGAGTAGGTTGCATGACCTCTTCCAGCAGTAGGCTAGCAGATGTATGGGATGTAGGTTGGTACTGTCTACCCAGGGTTAGAGTTAATGCTTCCGAAAGACTGTGTCTCGGTCATCCGTTTCTCAAACACCATGTAGTGCGAGAAATCCAACGGAGGAGATCGAGTCTTGTGGGGAAAAGTGTGCAAACCTCTACAGAGTGTACAAACTAATCATGGTTAGTCGTGTCCCCGGTTATGGACAACTTGAGTATTTGGTACTTGAATTATTGATTTGATCTTATCACTCTAAGTTAATTTGTTGGGTTGATAATGATTACTTTAATTGGGATTGAGTTGGAGGAACCTTCTCAATGTTTCAACCACCATGTTAGTAAAATAAAATTTATTCCTTTGTTGTAGGAAAAAATTGGCATTTCGCAAAAACATTATAACCATAGAGCCTCCACCAACCATATATGCATGTAGTGATAGCATTTATCTACTCTTTGCTCTAATGTGTTATATTGCCAGCATATTCCATGTGCTGACCCGTTTTTGGGTTGCAACATATCATGTTGCACACTTTTCAAATGAAGAGTAAGGTGTGCTAGGTCGTTTGTCGTGCACTCAGCTATGCTGTTGGAGTTGATGGACTCACTTTATATTCCAAGCCTTCCGCTGTTATCTTACTTAGATGGCTTTAAACCATATTTATTGTAATAAGTTCTCTTTTTGAGACTATCGGTGTAATTAGTGTGTGATTGCTACTCTGTTATAAATCCATTTGAGTAGTTTGTGTGTCAGCATTACCGATCCAGGGGTGACACTGAAGCACAGAGAATTGACCGTCTGAGGTCGGGTCGCTACAACGGGTTGACGCCCTGCGGCCCTTAGAGTCCCGACCGGCTTATACAACGTATCCGGCTCGGTGACCTTTCTTACATACCTTAAAATGCAAGCTTTACATACATGGCAGTTTATATCTATGGGCCTTAAGCCACCTTCGGGTCTGGGCCCTCTAGTAAGCCTACATATGAACCGTCATATGATCTTGGGATTCATTGTGATGAATCGTCATAGGGATAACCCAGCCCCTCCTGGGCGGGTCATACCTAATAGTTATATCCCCAATAGCAACCCTGGTGGGTACAAGACACCAGGGCACGTCTGGCTTGCCAAGCATGCCCAGGTGGGTTGTGCCCACCTCGGGTACCTTCCGGACTCTGTTTTTCTTCTATTTGCTTGTTTCCCAAGATAAAAAATCTTTATATACCCCCGAACCTATTGACCACCTTATCGTGGAGAAATCTTCTGTTTTATTTTCCTTGCTATTTTCTAACAGATCTAATCCACCATGGCTGCTTCAAGCTCCTCCAAGGACAAGTTCTTCGAGAACGTCATCAAACCATATTTGCGGGAGGTGATGCAGCACCCAAGTCTATCCAGATGCATGAGGGGGTGCTTCACATCCGCGATGTGCAAGGCCCCAAGGGGATGGGATCCATGGAGGATAGGCTTGAAGCTATGGAGCGGGAAGTCTTCCGGTGCAAGTGGATGGTAGAACATGGACTCAATGCCAATCACCTCATGATCGTGGACTACACCCGTGATCTCAAGGTGGATGGCAAGTCCATGAAGGACAACTTATTCACCTTGAACGAGCAAATCAATTTCCTCCAAACCCAAATCTATGATCTCCAAAACCAAGTCTTTGAATATGAGGAAAGGTTTAAAGGTATGAGTTTGGCTGCCAATTGCAGGACCCGTGAGACTCACTCCTCCTCTTATGATGGCGAGTCCTTGCCATGGAAATCCGAGGATAAGATTGCTACTACTTCATCACCACCACCTCCTTCTTCATCACCAAAGGAAAATTGAGTATCGGGTATGGGCACTCCCCTTGGCTTGTGCCAAGCTTGGGGGAGGTGCCCCGGTAACGTATCACCTCCACTATCATTTGCCTTTATTTATGTTAGTTTGATGCATAGTTATCTTTTGCTTTAGATGAATAAAAGTTTAGTTTGATTCTTTCTTTTTGAGAGTTTTCTTAGTGATCTATCTTTGTTATCGTCTGCAAGTTATATAATAAAGTTTAGTTTGAGTTTTGTTTTCTTTACTTTCATGTTCAATAAAAAGAAAGGAAATAAATGAAAATGATCATGTGCTAATTTTATGGTAAGTAATGACATCACATAAGGAAGAGTATAAGTAGAAAAGTTTATTGGAGATTTACAAACATATCATTGGTTGAAGCACAAGTGCTCCCTAGGTGATTTTGGTAATTAATGTCAACATATCTCTTGTTGGACTAATACTTTTATCTAGTATATGTCAGAGAGTTCAACACAGGCGTGGCATGGACAAGAGGATGTGGAACCCCTTCAAGAAGCTACAGACAAGGATTTGCAAAAGCTCAAGACTCTACATTTTCATTTTAGTGATCCAAGATCACATTCACTCCATAGGAAAGCCAATACTATTAAAAGGGGATGAGGTGTTGCTTAATGGCTTGCTTGCTCAAAGTGCTTAGTGATATGCTCCAAAAGCCCTCAACCACTTCCTCATATCCACATATGTCCCGAACCAAAAGTCAATCTCGACCCCACCAATTTGATATATCCGGCACCACTGAGTTCACTTGACAAATCCACTGCCAGAAATCCTAATCAATTCGGTCTCACTAATGAGATATCGGCCTTATCGAGATGGGCCTTCAAGCTCTTTGTTGCCTATGGCAATTATTTTAGTCTCACCGAGATATGCAATCGGTCCCATCGAGTTTGCTTGACCAACTCTTTGTTTTTACTTATTAGCAAAATTGGTATCACCAAGTTTGTGTAATCAATCAAACCGTGTTGAGGTTTTAACCTAACCCTAGCACATCAGTCCCACCGAGTTGATCATATCCGTCCCACCGAAAAGCCTAACGTTCACATTTTGAACTGAATCGGTTTGACCGAGTTTCTCAATTCGGTCCCACCGAGTTTGGCGAATTGTGTGTAACGACTAGATTTTGTGTGGAGGCTATATATACCCCTTGTCCCATCCTCCATTGGTGGAGAGAGCCATCAGAACATGCCTACACTTCCAGCATTCATTTTCTGAGAGAGAACCACCTACTCATATGTTGAGACCAAGATATTCCAATCCAACCACAAAAATCTTGATCTCTAGCCTTCCCCAAGTTGCTTTCCACTCAAATCATCTTTCCACAAAATCCAAATCTGTGAGAGAGAGTTGAGTGTTGGGGAGACTATCATTTGAAGCACAAGAGCAAGAAGTTCATCGTCAACACACCATCTATTACCTTTTGGACAGTGGTGTCTCCTAGATTGGTTAGGTGTCACTTGGGAGCCTCCCTCAAGATTGTGGAGTTGAACCAAGGAGTTTGTAAGGGCAAGGAGATCGCCTACTTCGTGAAGATCTACCCAAGTGATGCAAGTCCTTCGTGGGCAATGGCCATGGTGGGATAGACAAGGTTGCTTTTTTGTGGACCCTTCGTGGGTGGAGCCCTCTATGGACTCACGCAACTGTTACCCTTCGTGGGTTGAAGTCTCCATCAACATGGATGTACGATAGCACCACCTATCAGAACCATGCCAAAAATCTCTGTGTCTCCAATTGCGTTTGCACACTCCAATCACATTCCTTTACTTTCTTGCAAGTTGCATGCTTTACTTTCTGTTACTCATATATTCTTTCCATGCTTGCTTGAAATGTATTGTGAATGATTAAACTTGTGCTAAAACTCCACCTTCACTTAAAGAAATTAATTCTTTGTTGAGGGTCAAATCACCCCCCTCTAGACAGCCCTTCTCGATACTACAGTTGGTATCAGAGCATTGGTCTCCATTGCTTTGGTTTAATCACCATTGGAGGAAGATGGATGAGTCTATGTTGGGGAGTCTTAGAGTAGAGTGCCTATACTTCATGGAGAATTCTTTCATGAGTGAAAAAATGAGATGCTTGAGATTTTCAATGAATATCACTTGAGAAGGTACATTACTAGCCCGCGTGCACCCCTTGTTGACCCCTTGCTTCCCACCCCTGATGAATCTATTGACATGATACGTAATCTTAGAACAATCAATCTTATTACTACAGGTTTGCCTAGAAATCCGTTTGGTTGCTTGCCTGTTCTTGATTGTGCTTACACCATATGGAGATTTCTTGAGGAACGATTCCCAAACCATTCCTTGCAAAACTTAGATGAGATTCTTCACAAGTCTATTTCTTTGAGTAAGATGAATTCCAATGATCCTAAGTTTGGTGATTGTTTATTTGAGCTTCGTAATCTTATGCGTGCCAAAGGAGATGTTGGAATCATTAGTAATATCATCTCCGAAGCCATTAGAATTCATAAAGATGAACGTTGTGATGATCATTTATCTAATGAATCACTCTCTCTAGGAATTGATCAATCACAAGACGATGTTGAATATGGATTCTATGATGAGGATGATGATAGTGACTTTGATCTTGATGAGTCCATGAGACATTTTGGTCTTATGGCTAATCTTCGCAGCTACATGGCTGGAGGAAAGGAATGGGTTCTTTATAGTGGATATACCGATCACATGACCAGAGACAAGGATATGTTTCATGAGCTAGCTGAAAACGACAGCCCTCGAAAGTATGTGACTTTTGGTGATAACTCAAAGGGTAAGGTGGTTGGCCCTGGTAAGGTGGGCATCTCACACAATAGCTCCATACAAAATGTTATGCTCGTTGAATCTCTTGGCTATAATTTACTTTTCGTATCTAGACTTGCTGACTTTGGTTTCAATATCCTAGTTACTGAAGTAGATTGCCAAGTGTTTCGTAGAGATAATCATAAAATGGCCTTTACCGATATACGTAGACACTACTAGGGAAAAGCCTAGCAGTAGCGCGGGTAAAATGCTTATCAGTAGCGTGGGCAGCTACGCTACTAATACGGCGCTACAGCTAACGCTTAGCAGTAGCGCGTGCTGACCCGCGCTACTGCTATATAGGGATAGCAGCAGCGGTCATCGTAAAAACGCGCTGCTACTAATATCTATAGCGCCCTAGTATAAAAGGCGCTACTACTAAGACCTCGCTGCTACTAAAACCATACCCCGCGCTACTATTATTAGTTTCTAAATTTTTTTTCTGCTCCATATTTTGTGCTGCTGAATTTTGTTTAGTGTTTTATACAATAGTCTCTAGCATATCATACACATACAAATCTGATCATATCATACACATACAAATAGCCTCATCAAATCGATCATGTCATCACCATAATCATCATCCAACACAAAATGATGTCTCTCTCGAAATAGCGATACAAGTTATGAGATGCCTCAAATACTTGCAACTACATCATCATCCATCTAAACAATGATATAGACAAGAAGAGCTATCACTATGAGTGAGAGCGGAACTATGCAGTACATGAGGCGGCGGTTATGAGTCGTCTCTTGCGTTAGCGTGAACCCAAGTAACTAGCTTCTGCTTCATGTCTGCTTTTGAACCATTTATGGCTGGCGCCCGAGAACCGCTCGGATCATTTACCCTGCACATAATCATCATTTTCCGAATATAACATGTCCAAAACATCACATGTACAAATATGACATGTCCAAATTCCAAATGTGACATGTCCAAATCACATGTCCACTTCAAATTTGCATATAGCAGGAAGAAAAATATAGAACTTGAAGAAAAATGCAATAAGTTTTTTTAAATAGCAACAATTGCTTTAACTAAAAAATAAATAGCAACAATTGCTTTAATTTAGAAATAGCAATAGTTTGAAACCTAGGGTTCATACTAAGTACCACTAAAAATAGCCAATAATCTGTCCTAGGTTTTTTTAACTAGGGTTCATACTAATTGTAATTAACTAACTAGCACTAAAAATAGTCTAGGGTTCATACTAATTGTAATTAACTAACTAGCACTAAAAATAGTCTAGGGTTCATACTAACTAGCACTAAATTGCTAGGGTTCATACTAACAGAGAGAGAGAGAGAGAGAAAGAGAGAGAGAGAGAGGGAGAGAGAGCAGAGAGCAGAGAGCGGAGAAGAGGGGAGGGGAGAGTGCTTACAGAGGGCGGAGAGAGAGATGTGGTCGGGGGAGACGGAGGCACCGAGGCGCGGCGAGGAGGAGTCGGGGAAGACGGCAGCGAGGCAGGGTTGGGGGAGACGGCAGCGAGGCAGGGTCGAGGGAGACGGCGGTGAGGCGGGGTCGAGGGAGACGGCGGCAGAGAGCGAGGGCAGGGGCTCCGGCAAGGTCGAGGTCGAGGGGGAGGAGCACAAGCGCATAGCGACATCGAGGGCAGACTCCGACGAAGAGCGAGGGCAGGGGCTCCGGCGAGGGCGAGGGCAGGGGCTACTGCGGAGGCGACAAGGGGAGAAGAGAGAGTGGGGAATTGGGGGAGAAAGCAAAGGAGGGAAGCCCGCGTGGGGGTTATGTCAAAATAGCTTTAGCAGTAGCGTGGGAAAAGAAAACACGCTGCTACTAAAATCCGTAGCAGTAGCGCGCTCCTCACAAACTCGCTACTGCTAAGCTGGGCCCGTCCTGTGGACAAGTTCAAACTTAGCACTAGCACCCTACCCTAAAAGTGCACTACTACTAATTTGATAGCAGTAGCACGGTTTGTCGAAGGGCGCTACTACTATACCTAGCATGTCGGCAATGGTGTGGGAATTATAGTAGTAGCGTGTTTTATGCCTGCAACGCTACTGCTAAGTGGATAGCAGTAGCGCCCTTTCTGACCACGCGCTACTGCTAAGTAGCAGTAGCACCTCATTTTAACACGTGCTACTGGTAAGACTCTGTGTATTAGGTTTTTCCTAGTAGTGAGAGGTGATCTATACATTGTTGATTTCACTAAAAAGGCTCAAGCTAGAACTTGCTTAATTGCTAAATCTTCTAAAGGTTGGTTGTGGCATAGAACGTTAGGTCGTGTGGGCATGTGAAATCTTGATAAGCTTATTAAAGGTGATCATGTCCTTGGAGTGAAAGATGTTATATTTGACAAGTATAGATTGTGTAGTGCTTGTCAAGCAGGAAAACATGTTGGAGGAAGCCACCCCGTGATGAACATCATAACCACGAGAAGACCGCTCGAGCTACTTCATATGGATCTCTTTGGTCCCAACGCCTATAAAAGTCTTGGTGGAATCTCATTTGGTCTAGTCATAGTCGATGATTTTTCAAGATTTACATGGGTGTTCTTTCTTAATGATAAATCACAGATCCAAAAGATCTTCAAGAACTTCACTAGGAAGGCCCAAAATCAATTTGAAGTTAAGATCCAGAAGGCAAAGCACAACGGAACGGAGTTCAAGAAAGCAAACATGGATACCTTTCTTGATGAAGAAGGGATTTCACATGAGTTCTCGGCTACATACACACCTCAAAAAAATGGAGATGTTGAGAGGAATAACTGGACTCTTATTGAGATGGCAAGAACGATGTCTGATGAATACAAGACGCCAAAACACTTTTGGGCGGAAGCGGTTGAGACAGCTTGTCATGCAACAAATTGTCTATATCTTCACAAGCTACTCGGCAAGACGGCATACGAGCTTCTCACTAGTAACAAACCCCAAGTTGGATACTTTCGAATATTCGGCTCAAAGTGTTACATTCTTGATAAGCATCGATGTTCTAAATTTGCTCCTAAATCTAATGAGGGTTTCCTACTTAGTTATGGCTCAAACTCTCACACCTACCGTGTCTACAACAATTTCACCCGAAAGGTTGAAGAGACGGTAGATGTGAAGTTTGATGAATGTGATGGCTTGTAAGTAGAGGAATTGCCAATTTATGCAGGAGACAAAGACCCTTCGTAAGCAATCCAAGACTTGTCTATTGGCAAGATTTGTCCAACGGAGGTGAAGGAGAGTACCTCGTCCGTCCAAGTGGAAGCTTCTACCTCACAACAAGGTGAACCAAGAGTTCACACGGAGGCATCCACAAGTGGGACATGCCAAGATGAAGAAAACGAGGAAGTACACAAAGATGAACCTCATCAACCTCCTTCTCCACCTCAACAAGAGAACGACAACGTCAACAACAAAAAAGGCCAAGAGGAAGAACAAGATGATGAAGAATATGTTCCACCCCGACCCAAACAAAAGCTCTCACGAGTTCGAGTAAGAGTTTAGCGAGACCATCCCATCGAACAAATCTTCAATGATATCCAAACCGGGAGAATCACTCGCTCTAAAACTCGTTTGGCTAATTTTTGTGAAGATTATTCATTCATCTCTAGCATTGAACCTATGAAGGTTGAAGAAACATTGGAAGATCCGGATTGGATAAATGCCATGCACGAAGAGCTACACAACTTTAAGAGGAACCAAGTGTGGACATTGGTCGAGAAGCCCGACAACAACCACAACATCATCAGTACCAAATGGGTGTTTCGCAACAAGCAAGACGAAGATGGACAAGTCGTTCGCAACAAAGCACATCTCGTTGCCCAAGGCTACACTCAAGTCGAAGGTATGGACTATGGTGAGACATATGCCCCCGTTGCTAGACTTGAGTCCATCCGCATCTTACTTGCCAATGCAAATCACCATGATATTACCTTGTATCAAATGGACATTAAAAGTGCTTTTCTAAATGGTGAAATTTAGGAGGAAGTTTATGTTAAACAACCTCTCGGCTTTGTTAACCCTAAGAAACCCGACCATGTTTACAAACTCCACAAAGCTCTTTATTGTCTTAAACAAGCTTCTAGAGTGTGGTATAAATGCTTGACCAAGTTCCTTATTGAAAAAGGCTTTGAGATTGGAAAGATAGATTCTACTCTTTTTAATAAAAGGATTAATGGTGAATTATTTGTGCGGCAAATTTATGTTGATGATATCATATTTGGTTCGACTAACCCTCATTTTAGTGAAAATTTTGGAAAGCTAATGTCGGATAAGTTTGAGATGTCTATGATGAGTGAACGCAAGTTCTTTCTTGGGCTGCAAATCACGCAAACTAAGGACGGTACCTTTGTTTCTCAAACAAAGTACACCAAGGACTTATTCAAGAAGTTCAACATGCAAGAATGCAAAGGTATGAAAACACCCATGCCTACTAGTGGACATCTTGACTTGACTAAGGATGGCAAATCGGTTGACCAAAAGGTTTATCCCTCTATGATTGGTTCATTGTTATATCTATGTGCCTCCCATCTTGATATTATGCTAAGTGTGTGCATGTGTGCACGATATCAAGCGACCACCAAAGAATGTCATGTTAAGGCTGTGAGAAGGATAGTGAGATACTTAATTCATACACCAAATTTTGGCATTTAGTATCCTAAGAGGTTTTCTTTTGATCTTGTTGGCTATTCCGACTCGGACTATGCCGGAGACAAGTGTAACGCCCAAGATGTGGCTATATCCCCCACGTGTCAAGGCACGACTTAGAGGCATGCCCGCATTTTGGTTTTGTCGCAAGAAGGGTCATCTTCACACAATCCCATGTACAAGAACAAGGATATAAATAGTTGGCTTACAATCGCCACATCACACAATGATCAAATAATTCATACATCATTCAAAGTACACACATAGTATGACTACAGACAAATACAAATGAAAAGAAGACTACCCCAAATGCTAAATCCTGATCGTCCCAACTGGACACCACTACTGATCATCCGGAAAAGACACATAGTAACGGCTAAGATCCTCATCGAACTCCCACTTGATTTCGGTGGCATCACCTGCACTAGTATCATCTGCACCTGCAACTGTTTAGGTAGTATATATGAGTCACGAGGACTCAGCAATCTCAAAACCCATGAGATCAAGACTATTTAAGCTTATGGGTAGGATGTGATTATGAGGTGGAGTTGCAGCAAACACTAAGCAAATATGGTGTCTAACATATGAGTACAAGAGTAAGATGAGAAACTACGCAACAGTCATAAACTAGAAACGATCAAGAAGTGATCCTGAACTACTTACGTCCAAACATAACCCAACCGTGTTCTCTTCCCGAACCTCGCCGAAAAGAGACCATCACAGTTACACACGTGGTTGGTGTCTTTTAATTAAGTCAAGTGTCAAGTTCTCTACAACCGGATATTAACAAATTCCCATTTGCCACATAACCACAGGCACGACTCTCGTAATATTAAACCCTGTAGGGGTGTCCCAACTTAGCCCATGACAAGCTCACGATCCGCGAAGACAATCCTCCATCACGGGACCCTCCGATCAGACTTAGAATCCCAATGCACAAGATATTTCGACAATGGTAAAACCAGTCCAGCAAGACCTCCCGATGCACTGACCTAGCTTGATAGGAGTAGTGCGATCTTGTTCTCAGGGTACACCAGATGAGCTAAGCGTACAGGTGCCGAAATAACCCAAGTTGCCTTGGGGCAGCCCCGCATAGTGCTCTACTTTGGACCAACACTCATGAGGAGCACTGGCTGGGGGTGTGTTGATTAAGTCCACGGGGTCTAGAAAGTCCCTATGCAGGTTTTTAGTTGTTATTAGGCAAATGGTAAAACCAAGGTTGGGCCTTGCTGGAGGAGTTTTATTCAAAGCGAACTATCAAGAGGGGCCCATAAACGCTTATCGTGTTAGGGATGCAAAATCAAGGAACATAACACCGGTATGATGGAAACTAAGGCGGCAAGAGTGGAACAAAACACCAAGCAAAAGGCCTAGCCTTCCACCCATTACCAAGTATGTAGATGCATTAATTAAATAAGAGATATTGTGATATCCCAACATATCCATGTTCCAACATGGAACAACCTGCAAGGCACCTTCAACTAGCAACGCTATAAGAGGGACTGAGCAAAAGCGGTAACATAGCCAAACAATGCTTTGCTAGGAAGGTGGGTTAGAGGCTTGACATGGCAATATGGGAGGCATGATAAACAAGTGGTAGCTAGTGCTACATAGAGATAGAACAAACAACTAGCAAGCAAATATAGAAGTGATATCGGGGGTAATGATCATCTTGCCTGCAAAGTTCTCAGGGTTGTCAAAAGCTTGCTCCTCGTAAACATACTCAACAGGTTCCTCGTTCATGAACTCGTCTCCCGGCTCTACCCAAAGCAAGAACACAAGCAACAGAACAACAACCAATCACGGTGCAATGCACACGCAACATGATGCAAGTCATGGCATGGAATGCAAGATATGATGTGTAATGCATATGGGTACTCCAGAAGGGAAAAGATGATCATGGCATCAACTTGTCAAACCAAGCATGCCATTGGAAATATGGAGTGATTTCGGTCGAAATCGATATAAGGATCACCGGAAACTGATGCACGGTTTGCAAATGACGAGCAAAACAAGAACGATGCAAATCTCCGCTTAACAGTATCATATCACTTAAAATGCATCATGCAACTATGCTACAACACTCCAACATAGCAACAAAGAACATGGTAATGGAGTATAGGTCAAGCTCTACAAATCATGAACACTGAGCTCCTGCTAGAACTCACTAGAACAAACCTAAAATAGCATGGCTAAAATGCAAATGACAATCAGGTTACAGACTTAGTGAAAATACTAAACATGGCATAAACAGCATCAGGTAGCAATGTTTAGAGCTAGCAAACAACATGCTACAGGAACATAACATGGCAAACAAAGGCATGTCATGCTAGTACTAGAGGCAATGAATAGAACTCCCTTACTGAAGATGGTAGCATGAATGCAAACATGGCAAGTGATATGAATAGATTCAGACTTAGTGAAAAAAACATAGCATGGCAGAAACAGATTGCTGATAGAAACTTTGCAAGCTCATGCCACTCACCACAAAGTATTTCATGGCAACACAAGGTAACCAATAGTGAGAAGTCACATTTAGGAAGCTAAACATGGCAAGAGCAAGTTCATAGGGAGCATGGATCACTAGCAAAACACATGGCAAAAATGGGCTTCATGTTAACAATCAGAGGCATGAATGGATAGAGCATAACCATATCGTTAAAACACTCTTACTGAACTTCATCAAAATATGCATGGATCTACTTTGCATGCTTGTGCTAGTCAACACAGAGGTCATAAAATACAAGGCTTGCACCACTGTAAAGATGGCATGGCGATGTTCCTAAAACATGTAGACATGATGTTCAAAGGATGCACACACAAAATGCAATGAAAAAGACAAATCAGCAAGTTATGATGAATTCCAATAGACAACATCATTTAGCACTTCTGCAACAAATATTAGGGCATCAATATGGATAGTAACATGCATGCAAATGACACTAACATGAAGAGCATCACGAGACGAACATTACGATATAACATATGCGCAAATCGGAGCTATATGCATGGAGATATGGCCGATCAAACATGGTCACATGATATGAGAATTCCTAGGACTTCGAAGATTTTTCAACTCGTGGAACCTGGACGAGGAGGACCCCGGACGAGGAGATCCGGGGTTGGGGACGGGCGTTTGGATGGCCGTGGTGGTGGATCTGATCCACCCGGCTGGATCCGAACCGGCGACGAACTCCGGCAAGGGCGGCGTCCTCCGGCGAGCCGGCGAGGAGGCGCGGGCGAGCTCCGGCGGCGGAGGAGCGGGGCACCGGCTGCAGCGCGGCTTCCGCCGGCTGTGGCGCTGCATCCGTGGCGGCGGGAGCCGACGAGAGGAGGCCGGTGGCGGCGGGCGGTGGCGCACTGCCGGGCGGCGGCGACAGAGCGCGGGCGCCGGCGAACGTCGGATACGGGCGGCGCGCCGGACAGGCGCGAGGGCGGTAGGCGGCGGGGAGCTTCGAGCCCGGGCGGGCCTGACTCGGGCCGGCGGGCCGATGGCCTTGGGAGAGGCCGCGCACTACTGGAATCAGGATCTTTGCCGTCAGCCAGGTCTTTGTCGTCCGCTAGCTGACGGCAAAGACCATATTTGCCGTTAGCCAAGTCTTTGTCGTTCGCCAGCGGACATCATATAGTCTTTGTCGTCCGCTAGCAAACGGCAAAGAATGAGGGTGGCCCACTACCGAGAACCACCTAATGGAAATTGTCTTTGCCGTCAGCTAGCAGATGGCAAAGAAAGTGGCCAAGCTAACGCCCGTTAGCTAGGATCTTTGTCGTCTGCTGGCGAACGGCAAATAACCGTGCCCTAACTAAAATCCTTATCGACGCCCGCCCGTGGCCCACATCTGTCCCCTCTCTCTCTCCGCCTGCGCCCGATTTCTTTGTGTGGAGGCTATATATACCCATCGTCCCATCCTCCATTTGTGGAGAGAGCCATCAGAACATGCCTACACTTCCTGCATTCATTTTCTGAGAGAGAACCTTCTACTCATATGTTGAGACCAAGATATTCCAATCCAACCACAAGAATTTTGATCTCTAGCCTTCACCAAGTTGCTTTCCACTCAAATCATCTTTCCACCAAATCCAAAACTGTGAGAGATTGTTGAGTGTTGGGGAGACTATCATTTGAAGCACGAGAGCAAGGAGTTCATCGTCAACACACCATCTATTACCTTTTGGAGAGTGGTGTCTCCTAGATTGGTTAGGTGTCACTTGGGAGCCTCCCTCAAGATTGTGGAGTTGAACCAAGGAGTTTGTAAGGGCAAGGAGATCGCCTACTTCGTGAAGATCTACCCAAGTGATGCAAGTCCTTCATGGGCGATGGCCATGGTGGGATAGACAAGGTTGTTTCTTTGTGGACCCTTCGTGGGTGGAGCCCTCCGTGCACTCACGCAATTGTTACCCTTCGTGGGTTGAAATCTCCATCAACATGGATGTATGATAGCACCACCTATTAGAACCACGCCAAAAATCTCTGTGTCTCCAATTGCGTTTGCACACTCCAATCCCATCCCTTTACTTTCTTGCAAGTTGCATGCTTTACTTTCCACTACTCATATATTCTTGCCATGCTTGCTTGAAATGTATTGTGAATGATTAAACTTGTGCTAAAACTCCACCTTCACTTAAAGAAATTAATTCTTTGTTGAGGGTCAAATCACCCCCCTCTAGACAGCCCTTCTCGATACTACAGTTGGTATCAGAGCATTGGTCTCCATTGCTTTGGTTTAATCACCATTGGAGGAAGATGGATGAGTCTATTTGGGGAGTCTTAGACGTAGAGTGCCTATACTTCATGGAGAATTCTTTCATGAGTGAAAAATGAGATGCTTGAGATTTTCAATGAATATCACTTGAGAAGGTACATTACTAGCCCGTGTGCACCCCTTGTTGACCCCTTACTTCCTACCCCTGATGAATCTATTGACATGATCTGTAATCTTAGAACTATCAATCTTATTACTACAAGTTTGCCTAGAAATCGGTTTGGTTGCTTGACTGTTCTTGATTGTGCTTACACCATATGGAGATTTCTTGCGGAACGATTCCCAAACCATTCCTTGCAAAACTTAGATGAGATTCTTCACAAGTCTATTGCTTTGAGTAAGATGAATTCCAATGATCCTAAGTTTGGTGATTGTTTATTTGAGCTTCGTAATCTTATGCGTGCCAAAGGAGATGTTGGAATCATTAGTAATATCATCTCCGAAGCCATTAGAATTCATAAAGATGAACATTGTGATGATCATTTATCTAATGAATCACTCTCTCTAGGAATTGATCAATCACAAGACGATGTTGAATATGGATTCTATGATGAGGATGATGATAGTGACTTTGATCTTGATGAGTCCATGAGACATTTTGGTCTTATGGCTAATCTTCGCAGCTACATGGCTGGAGGAAAGGAATGTGTTCTCTATAGTGGATATACCGATGACATGACCAGAGACAAGGATATGTTCCATGAGCTAGCTGAAAATGACAGCCCTCGAAAGTATCTGACTTTTGGTGATAACTCAAAGGGTAAGGTGGTTGGCCTTGGTAAGGTGGGCATCTCACACAATAGCTCCATACAAAATGTTCGGCTCGTTGAATCTCTTGGCTATAATTTACTTTTCATATCTAGACTTGCTGACTTTGGTTTCAATATCCTATTTACAGAAGTATATTGCCAAGTGTTTCATAGAGATAATCATAAAATGGTCTTTATCGATATACGTAGAGGTGATCTATACATTGTTGATTTCACTAAAAAGGCTCAATCTAGAACTTGCTTAATTGCTAAATCTTCTAAAGGTTGGTTGTGGCATAGAAGGTTAGGTCGTGTGGGCAGGTGAAATCTTGATAAGCTTATTAAAGGTGATCATATCCTTGGAGTGAAAGATGTTATATTTGACAAGGATAGATTGTGCAGTGCTTGTCAAGCAGGAAAACATGTTGGAGGAAGCCACACCGTGATGAACATCATGACCATGAGAAGACCGCTCGAGCTACTTCATATGGATCTCTTTGGTCCCAATGCCTATAAAAGTCTTGGTGGAAACTCATTTGGTCTAGTCATAGTCAATGTTGTTTCAAGATTTACATGGGTGTTCTTTCTTGATATTAAATCACAGATCCAAAAGATCTTCAAGAACTTCGCTAGGAAGGCCCAAAATCAATTTGAAGTGAAGATCCAGAAGGTTCAAAGCGACAACGGAACGGAGTTCAAGAACGCAAACATGGATACCATTCTTGACGAAGAAGGGATTTCACATGAGTTCTTGGCTACATACACACCTCAACAAAATGGAGTTTTTGAGAGGAAGAACCGGACTCTTATTGAGATGGCGAGAATGATGCCTAATGAGTACAAGACGCCAAAACATTTTTGGGCAGAAGCCGTTGAGACAGCTTGTCATGCAACAAATCGTCTATATCTTCACAAGCTACTCAGCAAGACGGCATACGAGCTTCTCACTAGTAACAAACCCCAAGTTTGATACTTTCGAGTATTCGCCTCAAAGTGTTACATTCTTGATAAGCATCGATGTTCTAAATTTGCTCCTAAATCTGATGAGGGTTTCATATTCAGTTATGGCTCAAACTCTCACACCTACCGTGTCTACAACAATTTCACCCGAAAGGTTGAAGAGACGGTAGATGTGAAGTATGATGAATGTAACGGCTCGCAAGTAGAGGAATTGCCAATTGATGTAGGAGACAAAGACCCTTCGGAAGCAATCCAAGATTTGTCTATTGGCAAGATTTGTCCAACGTAGGTGAAGGAGAGTACCTCGTCCGTCCAAGTGGAAGATTCTACCTCACAACAAGGTGAACCAAGTGTTGACACGGAGGCATCCACAAGTGGGACACGCCAAGATGAAGAAAACGAGGAAGTACACAAAGATGAACCTCATCAACTTACTTCTCCACCTCAACAAGAGAACGACAACGTCAACAACGAAAAAGGCCAAGAGGAAGAACAAGATAATGAAGAAGATGTTCCACCCCGACCCAAACAAAAGCTCTCACGAGTTCGAGTAAGAGTTTCACGAGACCATCCCATCGAACAAATCTTCAATGATAGCCAAATCGGGAGAATCACTCGCTCTAAAACTTGCTTGGCTAATTTTTTGTGAATATTATTCATTCATCTCTAGCATTGAACCTATGAAGGTTGTAGAAGCATTCGATGATCCGGATTGGATAAATGCCATGCACGAAGAACTACACAACTTTAAGAGGAACCAAGTGTGGACATTGGTCGAGAAGCCCGACAACAACCACAACATCATCGGTGCCAAATGGGTGTTTCGCAACAAGCAAGATGAAGATGGACAAGTCGTTCGCAACAAAGCATGTCTCGTCGCCCATGGCTACACTGAGGTCGAAGGTATGGACTATGGTGAGACATATGCCCCCGTTGCTAGACTTGAGTCCATCTGCATCTTACTTGCCAATGCAAATCACCATGATATTACCTTGTATCAAATGGACATTAAAAGTGATTTTTTCTAAACTGTGAAATTGAGGAGGAAGTTTATGTTAAACAACCTCTTGGCTTTGTTAATCCTAAGAAACCCGACCATGTTTACAAACTCCACAAAGCTCTTTATTGTCTTAAACAAGCTTCTAGAGCGTGGTATAAATGCTTGACCATGTTCCTTATTGAAAAAGGCTTTGAGATTGGAAAGATAGATTCTACTCTTTTTACTAAAAGGATTAATGGTGAATTATTTGTGCGGCAAATTTATGTTGATGATATCATATTTGGTTTGACTAACCTCAATTTAGTGAAAATTTTGGAAAGATAATGTCAGATAAGTTTGAGATGTCTATGATGAGTGAACGCAAGTTCTTTCTTGGGCTGCAAATCAAGCAAACTAAGGACGGCACCTTTGTTTCTCAAACAAAGTACACCAAGGACTTATTCAAGAAGTTCAACATGCAAGAATGAAAGGTATGAAAACACCCATGCCTACTAGTGGACATCTTGACTTGACTAAGGATGGCAAATCGGTTGACCAAAAGGTTTATCGCTCTATGATTGGTTCATTGTTATATCTATGTGCCTCCCGTATTGATATTATGCTAAGTGTGTGCATGTGTGCATGATATCAAGTGGCCACCAAAGAATGTCATCTTAAGGCTGTGAAAGGGATAGTGAGATACTTAAATCATACACCAAATTTCAGCATTTAGTATCCTAAGAGGTTTTCTTTTGATCTTGTTGGCTATTCCGACTCGGACTATGCCGGAGACAAGTGTAACACCTAAGATGTGGCTATATCTCCCACGTGTCGAGGCATGACTTAGAGGCATAACCGCATTTTGGTTTTGTCGCAAGAAGGGTCATCTTCACACAATCCCATGTACAAGAACAAGGATATAAATAGTTGGCTTACAATCGCCACATCACACAATGATAAAATAATTCATACATCATTTAGAGTACACACATAGTACGACTACAGACAAATACAAATGAAAAGAAGACAATCCCAAATGCTAAATCCTGATCGTCCCAACTGGACACCACTACTGATCATCTAGAAAAGACACATAGTAACGGCCAAGATCCTCATCGAACTCCCACTTGAGTTCGGTGGCATCACATACACTGGTATCATCGGCACCTACAACTGTTTTGGTAGTATCTGTGAGTCACAAGGACTCAGCAATCTCAAAACCCATGAGATCAAGACTATTTAAGCTTATGGGTAGGATGTGATTATGAGGTGGAGTTGCATCAAGCACTAAGCAAATATGGTGGCTAACATATGAGTACAAGAGTAAGACGAGAAACTACGCAAAAGTCATAAACTAGAAACGATTAAGAAGTGATCCTGAACTACTTACGTCCAAACATAACCCAACCGTGTTCTCTTCCCGAACCTCGCCGAAAAGAGACCATCATAGTTACACACATGGTTGGTGTCTATTAATTAAGTCAAGTGTCAGGTTCTCTACAACCGGATATTACCAAATTCCCATATGCCACATAACCGCAGTCACGGCTCTTCTAAGTTTAAACCCTGCAGGGGTGTCCCAACTTAGCCCATGACAAGCTCACGATCCGCGAAGACAATCCTCCATCACGGGACCCTCCGATCAGACTTGGAATCCCGGTGCACAAGATATTTCGACAATGGTAAAACCAGTCCAGCAAGGCCTCCCAATGCACTGACCTAGCTTGATAGGAGTAGTGCGATCTTGTCCTCAGGGTACACCAGATGAGCTAAGCATACAGGTGGCAAAATAACCCAAGTTGCCTTGGGCGGCCCCGCACAGTGCTCTACTTTGGACCAACACTCATGAGGAGCACTGGCCCGGGGGGGTTGATTAAGTCCACGGGGTCTAGAAAGTCCCTATGCAAGTTTTTAGTTGTTATTAGGCAAATGGTAAAACCAAGGTTGGGCCTTGCTGGAGGAGTTTTATTCAAAGTGAACTATCAAGTGGGGCCCATAAACCCTTATCGTGTTAGGGACGCAAAATCAAGGAACATAACACCGGTATGATGGAAACTAAGGCGGCAAGAGTGGAACAAAACACCAAGCAAAAGGCCTAGCCTTCCAACCTTTACCAAGTATATAGATGCATTAATTAAATAACAGATATTGTGATATCCCAATATATCCATGGTCCAACATGGAACAACCTGCAAGGCACCTTCAACTAGCAACGCTATAAGAGGGGTTGAGCAAAAGCGGTAACATAGCCAAACAATGGTTTGCTAGGAAGGTGGGTTAGAGGCTTGACATGGCAATATGGGAGGCATGATAAACAAGTGGTAGGTAGTGCGACATAGCGATAGAACAAACAACTAGCAAGCAAAGATAGAAGTGATATCGGTGGTAATGATCATCTTGCCTGCAAAGTTCTAAGGGTTGTCCAAAGCTTGCTCCTCGTAAACGTACTCAACAGATTCCTCGTTCACGAACTCGTCTCCCGGCTCTACCCAAAGCAAGAACACAAGCAACAGAACAACAATCAATCACGGTGAAATGCACAAGCAACATCATGCAAGTCATGGCATGGAATGCAAGATATGATGTGCAATGCATATGGGTACTGCAGAAGGGAAAATATGATCATGGCATCAACTTGTCAAACCAAGCATGCCATTGGAAATATGGAGTGATTTCGGTCGAAATCAATATAAGGATCACTGGAAACTGATGCACAGTTTGCAAATTACGAGCAAAACAAGAACTATGCAAATCTACGCTTAACAGTGTCATAGCACTTAAAATGCATCATGCAACAATGCTACAACACTCCAACATAGCAACAAAGAACATGCCAATGGAGTACAGGTGAAGCTATACAAATCATGAACACTGTGCTCCGGCTAGAACTCACTAGAACAAACCTAAAATAGCATGGCTAAAATGCAAATGACAATCAGGTTACAGACTTAGTGAAAATACTAAACATGGCATAAACAGCATCAGGTAGCAATGTTTAGAGCTAGCAAACAACATGCTACAGGAACATAACATGGCAAACAAAGGCATGGCATGCTAGTACTAGAGGCAATGAATAGAACTCCCTTACTGAAGATGGTAGCATGAATGCAAACATGGCAAGTGATATGAATAGATTTAGACTTAGTGAAAAAAATAGCATGGCAGAAACAGATTCCTGATAGCAACTTGGCAAGCTCATGCCACTCACCACAAAGCATTTCATGGCAACACAAGGTAACCAATAGTGAGAAGTCACATTTATGAAGCTAAACATGGTAAGAGGAAGTTCATAGAGAGCATGGGTCACTATAAAAACACATGGCAAAATGAGCTTCATGTTAACAATTAGAGGCATGAATGGATAGAGCATAACCATATCGTTAAAACACTCTTACTGAACTTCATCAAAATATGCATGGATCTACTTTGCATGCTTGTGCTAGTCACCACAGAGCTCATAAAATACAAGGTTTTCACCACTATAAAGATGGCATGGCAATATTCCTAAAACATGTAGACATGATGCTCAAAGGATGCACACACAAAATGCAATGAAAAAGACAAATCAGCAAGTTATGATGAATTCCAACAGACAATATCATTTAGCACTTTTGCAACGAATATTAGGGCATCAATATGGATAGTAACATGCATGCAAATGACACTAACATGAAGAGCATCACGAGATGAACATTATGATATAACATATGCGCAAATCGGAGCTATTTGCATGGAGATATGGCCGGTCAAACATGGTCACATGATATGAAAATTCCTAGGACTTCGAAGATTTTTCACCTCGCGGAACCTGGACGGGGAGGACCCGGGACGAGGAGATCCGGGATCGGGGACGGGCGTTTAGATGGCCGTGGTGGTGGATCTGATCCACCCGGCCGGATCCGAACCGGCGACGAACTCCGGCAAGGGCGACGTCCTTCGGCGAGGCGGCGGGGAGACGCGGGCGAGCTCCGGCGGCGGAGGAGCGGGGCACCGGCGAGGTGCGTCTTCGGCCGGCTGCGGCTCTACATCTGATGGTGGCGGGAGCCGGCGAGCGGAGGCTGGTGGCACGAGCGGTGGCGCACTGCCGCGCGGCGGCGACAGAGCGCGGGCGTCGGCAGACGACGGATGCGGGCGGCGCACCGGACGGGCGCGAGGGCGGCAGGCGGCGGGGAGCTTCGAGCCCGGGCGGGCCCGAGTCGGGCCGGCGGGCCGGTGGCCGTGGGAGAGGCCGCGCACTACTGGAATCAGGATCTTTGCCGTCAACCAAGTCTTTGTCGTCTGCTAGCTGACGGCAAAGACCTTCTTTGTCGTCAGCTCAATAGAAGCTGACGGCAAAGATTTGGCTGATGGCAAAGACCATATTTGCTGTCAGCCAAGTCTTTGCCGTCCGCCAGCAGAGGACATATAGTCTTTGTTGTCCGCTAGCAGACGGCAAAGAATGAGGGTGGCCCACTATCGAGAACCACCTAACGGACATTGTCTTTGCCGTCCACTAGTAGATGGCAAAGAATGTGGCCAAGCTAACGTCCGTTAGCTAGGATCTTTGTCGTCTGCTGGCGGACAGCAAAGAACCGTGCCCTAACTAAAACCATATTGATGCCCGCCCGTGCCCCACATCTTTCCCCTCTCTCTCTCCGTCCCCTCCCGCCGCCCCGCACCATCCCACCCCCGTGCCGCTGGCGCCCCAAGCCACCCCCATCGCCGCTCCGCCCCAGCAGCCCCAGTGACCCCCTTCCCTGCCTTGCGCCGCCCCGTGCCCGAGCCGGTGCCGCCCCACACCACCCACGTCGCCGCGGCACCCCCTCCTCCTCCCCCGCGGCCCCGGCGCCCCTCTGCTCCACCACCGCTGCCGCCCCGCCGCTCCGCGCTCCCTCCTCCACCCGGCGGCCCCGGCACCCCTCTGCTCCACCACCGCAGCCTCCCCGCCGCTCCGGTGCCCCCTCCTCCACCCGGCCACCCCGGCGCCCCTCTCCTCCACCAACGCGGCCGCCCCACCCCTCCGACGCCCCTCCTCCACCCGGTGAGACCTCTTGTATTTTTTCTGTTTTTGTTTCTGTATTTTATGTTTAGTTCAGGTTTATTTTAGGTTTATTTTAGGTTTGGTTTAGTTTAGGTTTATTCAGTTTAGGTTTTGAGCATAGATGGCATCTTCTCTACTATAATTGTGTATAATCTCAATTCTCACTAGTAGTCTTATTAGTTAGATCATCTTCTATACTATTATTGATCCATAGTGTTTAGTTATGCATGATCAATTTTTTTGTACATTATGCCTTTTGTGTGTCAGTTAAATAATGTACTGCCAGATTGTAACACCCACGATGCGGCTATATCTCCCACGTGTCGGAGCATGACTTAGAGGCATAACCGCATGGTAGGCAAGTCGCAAGAGGGGTAATATATACACATCCCATGTACTAAATAAGAAAGGGATAAAGAGTTGGCTTACAATCACCACTTCACACAATACATAAATATAGCATTACATCATCCATAATACAATCAAGGTCCGACTACGGAACCAAAATAAAGAAAGACAACCCCTAATGCTAGATCCCCGATCGCCCCGACTGGGCTCCACTACTGATCAAAAGGAAACAAAACAAAACAACGACCAAGGACTTCATCGAGCTCCTCCTTGAGCTCGGTTGCGTCACCTGCACTGGTATCATCGGCACCTGCAACTGTTTGGAAGTATTTGTGAGTCATGAGGACTCAGCAATCTCACACCCTCGCGATCAAGTCTATTTAATCTTATGGGTAGGAAAAGGGGTAGTGAGGTGGAGCTGCAGCAAACACTAGCATATATGGTGGCTAACTTACGCAAATGAGAGCAAGAAGAGAAGCAAAGCACGGTCGAGAAGCTATAATGATCAAGAAGTGATCCTGAAACTACTTACGTTCAAGCATAACACGGGACCGTGTTCTCTTCCCAGACTCCCCCGAAAAGAGACCATCACGGCTACACACGCGGTTGATTCATTTTAATTAAGTTAAGTTTCAAGTTCTCTACAACCGGACATTAACAAATTCCCATCTGCCCGTAACCACGGGCATGGCTTTCGAAAGTTCAAACCCTGCAGGGGTGTCCCAACTTAGCCCATCACAAGCTCTCACGGTCAACGAAGGATATTCCTTCTCCCAGGAAAGACCCAATCAGATTCGGAATCCCGGTTACAAGACATTTCAACAATGGTAAAACAAGACCAGCAAAGCCGCCTGATGTGCCGACAAATCCCGACAGGAGTCGCACGTATCTTGTTCTCAGGGCACACCGGATGAGACACCCTACGAGTAAAACCAAACCTCAAGTTGCCCCGAGGTGGCCCCGCGGTCTACTCAGTTCAGACCAACACTTAGAGAAGCACTGGCCCGAGGGGGTTAAAATAAAGATGACCCTTGAGTCTGCAGAACCTAAGGGAAGGTGATAGGTTGTTAGGCAAATGTAAAGCCAAGGTTGGTCCTTGCTGGAGGAGTTTTATTCAAAGAGAACTATCAAGGGGTTCCCATTATAACCCAACCGCGTAAGGAACGCAAAATCAAGGAACATAACACCGGTATGACAGAAACTAGGGCGGCAAGAGTAGAACAAAACACCGGGCATAAGGCCGAGCCTTCCACCCTTTACCAAGTATATAGATGCATTAAAGTAAACAAGATATAATAATGATATCCCAACAAGATCCATGTTCCAACATGGAACAAACTTCATCTTCACCTGCAACTAACAACACTATAAGAGGGGCTGAGCAAAGTGGTAACATAGCCAAACAACGGTTTGCTAGGACAAGGTGGGTTAGAGGTTTGACATGGCAAAATGGGAGGCATGATAAAGGTTGTGGTAGGTATCGCGGCATAGCAAAAGAGCGAGCAACTGGAAAGCAAAGATAGAAGTGATTCTGAGGGTATGGTCATGTTGCCTGCAAAGTTCTCCAAGTTGACGAAAGCTTGATCCTCGTAAGCGTACTCAACGGGTTCCTCAATCACGCACTCGTCTCCTGGATCTACCCAAGGAAAGGACACAAGCAAAGGAAACGACAATCAACCACAATGCAATGCACAAGCAACATGATGCAAACACATGGCATGCTATGCGAGATGTGATATGCAATGCATATGCATGCTTCGGAAGGAAAAGATTGATTAAGGCATCGACTTGGCAAACCAAGTTTGCTGCTGTAAAGATGAGTTGATTTCGGTCGAAATTGATATAAAGATCACTGGAATCGGATGCACGGTTTGCAAATGGCAAGCAAAACAAGAATGGCACAATTCTGCGATTAACAGCATGATGCCATCTAGAATGCAACAAGAAACTAAGCTAATGCACTCCAACATAATAACAAAGCATATGGCAATGATCTCCTCAATATGCTTGACAAAAGATGAACACTGAGCTATGGCTAAATCACACAAGAGCATGTTCAAACAAGCATGGCAAAAGTGCAAAAGATATCAGCATCACAGACTTAGAGAAAATAACATGCCAGGAATTAACATCAGGAAGCCATGTTTAGAGCAAGCAAACAACATGCTAGAGGAACAGAACATAGCAATAAAAGGCATGGCATGAATCTACTCAAAGCATAGAACAAAAGTCCCTTACTGGCCATAAGCCAAAAAGGATCAGAAGATATGATGGCACCCATGTAAACATAGCAAGTTTCATTAACAGATTCAGACTTGGCAGAAAACTAGACATGGCAAAAACATATTTATGAAGGCCGCTTTGCGAGCTCGATGCACTCAACACAAGGCATTGCATGACAAGCTAAGCATACTACCCGCAAGAGGACATGTTCAAGAAGCTAACCATGGCAAGAACAATCTCATAGAATGCTTGGGTCAACTACAACAACCATGGAAAAATTGATTAACATGTAAACGATCTGCCAGGAACATTTTATAGCAAAATTAGAGCAAGATTGAGTCATGCTAGGGCACTCCATAAATGCAAACAGGGGCACGGATGGAAAGAGGACAACCATATTCCCAAATCATCCTTACTGAACATACTCAAAAGAGGCATGGATCTCTCTGTAACAACAAGAACACATGGCATAAAAATAACAGCAGGGAAATGACAGTGAAATTCTAAGTCCCTGAAATCAGTAATATCACGAGAGCTACTTTGCATGCTTGTGCTAGTCACCTCATTGATCACAAAAATACATGGCATACACCCCTGTAAAGATGGCATGGCATAGATCAAAATACATGTAGAGCTCATGAACATATGCAGCACACAATAAATGTAGCAAAAATGACAAATGCTCATAATCTGATAAGAATCAGCACCTAACATTTTATAACACTCTTGCATCAACAATCTGGGCATCAAGATGGACTGAACCAAGCATGGCACAATGGAACAAAATGAAGAGCACATCATGATGAACATTTTGATATATCATGCATGCAAAACGGAGCTACAGATGAAGGGTTATGGCATGTAGAACAGGGCTTGAAAATGTTGCACGGAAAAGACTTTGAGGAAAAAATGGACCTCCAGATCTAGGGTTCCTCGGCACAAAAAATGAGGATCGCCGGAGATCCGGGCCGGAGCTGGCGGGGAGGACGAAGGAGAACGCCGACGAGGTCGGTCAGAGCGGATCCGGCCGGATCCCGCCTGGATCCAGGGCAGGCGTCGGCGGAGGGGCAGGGGCCGGCGAGGGGCGGCGCCAGATGAGGCGGCGGGGCAGTGCACGGTGGAGCGCAGGGGTGCCGCGCGCGCGCCGGCGAGGGGCGGAGCCAAGGCGGAGCGGCGAGCTCGAGTCGGCAGCGGGGCGAAGGCGGCGGGGAGCACGGGCGAGTGGCGCGGGCGGTTCGGGCGGCCGCGGGTGACGCGCGGGCCCCACGGACCTGCGGCGGACACGGAGGAGAGAGAGGGCAGCGGCGCGCTGATATGGCGGCGGGGGATTGGGCGCGGGGCGGCGGAGGCTGAGGTGGCGGCTTCGGATTGGCCGAAGGGACGTGTCCGGCGGACATGTCCGGCGGCGCGAGGAAGAAGACGGTTAGGGTTTCATCCGCGAAAATTCGGAGGTAGACACAAATATATAGGTAGAGGGAGCTACGAGAGTCCAAATGAGGTGTGGTTTTGGCCACGCGATCGTGATCGAATGGCCAAGAGGATGGAGGGGGTTTGGATGGGTTTGTGGGCTGACTTGGAGGGGTGTTGGGATGCAACACACACGAAGCCTTTACAGTTCCCCGGTTAACCGTTGGAGTATCAAACAAACTCCAAATACCACGAAACTTGACAGGCGGTCTACCGGTGATGTACCAAGGCCGCTTGGCAAAATCTCGGTCCATTCCGAGAAATTTTAACACCCGCTCACGAAAGGAGACAAAAGAGGGTGTCGGAGGACGTAGGAATGTCGAATTGCAAAACAGACAATGGGGAAAATGCTCGGATGCATGAGACAAACACGTATGAAAATGCGATGCACATGATAACATTATATGAAATGCATGACATGAAAAAAATGCAAAACGAAGACAAAACCCAACCACGAAGGGAATCTCATGTCGCATCTCCGGAAGAGGCAAGAGTCGGAGTTACAAATATGGAAAGTTGTATCCGGGGCGTTACACAGATTTCTCAACTCATTGGCATATAACGAATTATTATTGTTATATTATTAATAGATGATGGAACAAAAACTATTTCCCTTCAAAGTGAAAAATCTTTCAGTGAAGTAAATATTAGTGCACGAGTTCTTTTGTATACAAGTAAAAAAATTGGCATGTCTTGGTAGGTACGTGGCAACCGTATCATTAGAGTTAAACTTTAGAATTAGTATTTGTGATAAATGAATTCAAATGCATTTCCAATAGAAAATGTAATACACATATCTTGTGAACTGTAAACGAAAGTTATCCAGACTCCTTGAAGGGGTTGTATAAAAGATTATGAAACTAATAGTGAGAAGAGCAAAAGATTTCCTCAAATTCCTTTGCATATATTCAGATTCATCAATCAGCAACACTCGAATTAGTTTAATTTGAGAAAACAACAAGGCATGCATATTTCTTATGGTATCTGTCATAAGAGGCAAACTATACCCGTCTTTTCCTTTTCTTTTTTGCGGAGGCAAACTATACATTCTGATTTGCATACAAAGTAAATTGATTTTACGACACTACACCCTAGAGCCACCTAAAATATGGTGCAACTATGATTTGTTGCCACAAGTATTCCAATGTGATCACACCAGAAGGAACTTTTGGTTTAGTTTTGGTTAAGAAGAAAGAAGAAAGATGAAAAAAAGAAGTGCGTAAAGAGGAGAAAGAAGAAGTGTATTTTTTCCCTATTTTTAGATTACTATCTCTTTTTTCCAACATTTTCAGTTTTCTTTCATGTCTAAAGAAATCCCTAGTTTTGAAGGGTGCCAATTGCCATTGCCAACTAACCTACCAAATTAACTAAGTGTTGTTGATGTTGTTGAGCACAAGTGCATTGCTTTTTTTTCTCAATTTTCTTTCATGTCTAGAAACTTGGCTCTATGTTTATAGATATGCTTCTAGCTAGATACTAATTGGTCTCTTTTGCTGCTTATTAGAGATGGGGGGAGGCCGTCACCGCAGGCTCCGCTCTGCAACACCAGAGTACAAGTTGGATGCTTTTGAGTTCTTCAATATCATACTTGGGACTTCCTCCAATAGGCAAGTATATAAAATGAGAGATCTCCCCTTCACCCATCTCATTATGATAACTCTGCTATTTGCTACATCACTCCTTGTCCCAAACTACAGAGGCTACCTAACACTTTTATGAACAAGCTGAGTGAAGATCCGCCAAATAATGTGAAGCTGCGACAGGCTGGCAGCAGGTTTCGCAGGCTATGGGATGTGGAGTTGGTCATCCAGGAGGGCCACATCTACCTGTGTCATGGCTGGGAGAAGTTCTACTGTGCCTATGACCTGCGGCTGGGGTACTTCCTTCTCTTCAAGTACGACGACGACGCCACCATGCTCATCGTGAAGGTGTTCAACACGACTATGTGTCGCATGCGCTACGCTGACGATGATAATGCCAGTACGTTATGCCTCTTCTTATTCCTCTACATTTGTCTTCGTCTCGCATTGATTGTCAGCCATCATTAATTGTTGCATTTGGACAGGCAATGGGAGCAGCAAGAGCTACACTGGCTACAGCCAAAGCAGCAGCGATTCTGGATGTAGCAAAAGCAACAACGATTCTGGCTATAACAAAAGTAGCAGCGATTCGGGCTGCAGCAAAGATAGCAAGGAGGATGATCCGGACTAGAGTGGGGAAGAAGAGGAGCAGAGTGGGCATTAGGCTGAGGCTGACCTAGCGATGGTGGTGGCTGACCAAGGGCAAGAGATGGTGGTGGCGCACCATGGGCAAGAGATGGTGGTGGCTGAGGATGGCCTAGCGATGGTCATGCACGTCCTGCCTGAAGATGGCCTCGCGATGGTGGTGGTGCCTGACAATGACCTCGTGCCGGTGGTGGTGCCGGCGATCACACAGCTGGGCGACATGACCACGCCAATTGTGGTAGAATACTACATCCCACTGCCTCCACCGCCTCGCCACTCTTGGCGCATCAGGCTGAGGAAGGAGAAGGAGAAGAACAATGAGAACTGAACTATGTCAGGTATGTCAGATCTCCAAAATGATATATATATATAGTTAGCTCTAATATGCTTAGTTACCTATGTTAGCTCTAATATTCTTAGTTACATATGTTAGCTCTAATATGCGAAGTTATCTCTACTATGCTTAGTTTCCTATAGGTTAGCTCCAAAATTACCTATGTTAGCACAAAATGACCAAGTTTACATAATAAGCTTACAGTCTTCTTCTTCTTCTTCTTCTTCTCCACAATGACATAAGTTAGCTATAATATGCTTAGTTCACTCAAAGATGGCATAATTAGCTAGGTTGGCTCCATTTTACCTAAGTTGGCTCTAATATGCTAAGTTATCTCTAATATGCTTAGTTTCCTATAGGTTAACTCCAAAATTACTTATGTTAGCACAAAATGACCAAGTTTACATAATAAGATTAATTATAGTCTTCTTCTTATTCTTCTTCTAGTCTGCTTCTAGTATTCTTCTAGTCTTCTTCTTCTTCATTTTCTTCTAGGTTAGCTCCATTTTACTTAAGTATGCTTACTTCTTATAGTCTTCTTCTTCTTCATTTTCTCCTTCTTTTTCTAACATCTTGTTTATCATTTTGCAGATTTGATTTAATTCACGGAAGCTTGCATGGATGGAGTGCTTCTTTTTCCATTTGTGCTTTTAATTTGTATCAATGAACTTGCATGGTTGGAACTTGTTATATGGATGGATAACGGTTTTGCATGAACAATGTGAAACTTTTCTAATATGTAAGGATGTAACTATATATGTGTTGGTTATGTATGTATATATGATGAAACTTGTGTGTTGGATATGCTTGTTGTGTATATATGTGAATTGCTGTGTATATCTGTGTATATCTGTGAATTGCTGTCAAATTGAATGAATTAAATTAAAAACAGGGTTGTACAGGCTCTTTGCCATCAGTTAGCTGACGACAAACATGCCACGTGGCAGCTACCTGTGCTTCTTGGGACTGGCATGTTTGAGCACTTTGTCGTCTACCAGCGGACGGCAAAGACCTTAGCCTCTTTGCTATCCGCTGGCTGACGGCAAAGCACGCCGTTAACCCCTAACGGCTCTCACCCCACCTCACTGCCATCCATGACCTTTCCATTTGCTGGCCACCAACGGCGGACGGCACAATCCTTTGCCGTCCGTTTCCTGGAAGCGGACGGCAAAGAAGGCCTTTGCTAGCACATGTTCGGACGGATAGTTTGCCGTCTGCTGGCGGACGGCAACGAACTTTGCTGTCCGTGATCCATGCCTTTGCCGTCCACCATGGCGGACGGCAAAGAAGCTAATTCCAGTTGTGGCGGGACAGGTGATGCAACACGATTCACTGGGGTGCGGTGGCGGACGCGTCCGACCGGAGCAGACGTGTCCGGCGGCGTGGAGGAGGTGGTGGCCAGGGTTTGGACCCAGATTTGGATGGGGGAAGGCATATTTATAGGTAGGAGGAGCTAGGAGAGTCCAAATGAGGTGCGGTTTTCTCCCACATGATTGTGATCCAATGACAGGGAGCATGGAGGGGGCTTAGATGGGCTAGTGGACTCTTTTGGAGGGGTGCTGGGCTGCAATGAGAGAGGGGTTTTGCGGTTACCCGGATTATCATTGGGGCATCAAACGACCTCCAAATGGAACGAAATTTGACAGGCGGCCTACCGGTGATGTACCAAGGCCACTCGACAAATCTCGGCCCATTCTGAGAACATTTTTCTCCCGCTCATGAAACGAGATCTGAGGGGTGTATCGGGTGCCTGTGTGAGTGTTGGATTCCGAAACAGACAATGGGGAAAATGACCGAATGGATAAGACGAACACGAATGCAAATGAGATGCACATGATGACATGAGATGAAATGCATGACATGAACAAAATGTAAAACAAGGACAAAAACCCAACCACGAAGGAAATAACATATCAGATAGCCGGAAATGGCAAGAGTTGGAGTTACAATTATGGAATGTTACATCCGGGGCGTTACAACAAGATAGATAGAAAGTCCACTTTGGGTACTTGTCAATTTCTTGGTAGATCTCTTGTGTCTTGGTCCTCCAAGAAACAAAACTTGGTATCCTTATCCACCGCCGAAGCGGAATACATTGTCGCCTGTTCGTGTTGTGCTCAATTACTTTGGATGACCTAAACTCTTAAAGATTATGGCATATATGTGAAACATGTTCCATTGCTTTGTGACAATGAAAGTGCTATTAAGATTGCTCACAATACCGTGCAACATTGTCGAACTAAGAACATTGATGTTCGTCATCGTTTCATTCAAGATCATGTTGCTAAAGGGGACATTGATCTTAAGCATGTTCATACTGATAAGCAATTGGCGGATATATTCACCACACCGCTTGATGAGAAATTATTTTGCCGTTTGAGAGGTGAATTGAACATCATTGATGCCTCAAACTTGGAGTAGAAACTCCATTTGGATACATGTAAGGCATGAGCCTTTGACTAATCCTTGATATTTTTCTTATGATGATGATCATATGTCTTGGATCTACACTTGTACCCTTGCATGCTATCTAACCCTTGTAGGCACTTGGATGAATCTAATTCTATGAGATTGCCACTCACTCACATCTTGAGCAATCCCTACTTCACCAAGTCTCTACAATATGGTGGCTAAAGTCAAGGAAGCATGAACCCACTCAATATATCCTTTGACAAATTCAATATATCAAATTTCATTTGGTATCAAATTTCATGATTGTCACTTTGGATACACAAGTGCTCTTCCTTGCAAGACTAACCCATGTAGGTAGATGAACTCAAACTACAAGTGGTGCTCCTAACTCATTGATGAGCTACATCAACCTTGAGCATCCCACACAAGTTCAACTACATGATCAAGATCAACACCACCACCCAAGGTATGTTATTCCATCTTAGAGAAGCTTTACCCCAAGTCATGGGTCAAAGCATCTCAATAAGATGTGAATACATCAAAATGCTTAAATGAAAAATGGCAACCCCATTTTGAGCTTAAACGATGAGTATGACCTACGATCAAGTGTTATCACTTGACATCTCAGTCAATATACTCTAACATAGGTGACTTTGTCGCTGACCAACTCTAGATGAAGTTCTCTAGTGTTTTTCTGTGCTCTTGCATTTGTCTCTTGCATGATTGTTTCCCTTTTCAAAAAAAACTTCATCTAGATTTCTTAATGTTCTCTGTTTTGTTCTACATTCCCTGCATCCAATTCACTTCAAATCCTTTAGTTAATTCCTTGCAAATCTCTATGAGATCTTATTTTCCTAGTGAGCTGACATGACAATTGTTTTCTCTCTGTGTTGAATTCGACCTCACTGATTTGTTCTTCTCGGCTAAACTGAAACAACTCAGTGCCACCAAATCAAATAACTCGGTGTTACTGAATTCAATGCTGAGAAAACAATTTTCCATTTGCATCTAGCATACTTGTTTCAGCTCCACTCAATGATTCTTGTCATCTACCAGCATCTTACATTACATGTTGCTTTGTCATGTGACTCAAGGACCAAACCTATTCAACTCACACTCCAGAAGATCCCTTCATGGAAATTGATGTCAAAGGGGGAGAGAGATCACATCAAAGCTTAATCACATCAAAGGGGAAAGTTTTCTTAGTCTTCCCAGATGCTTGGTACTCAAAGCGGAGAGAAGATACATGTCTTCATGAAGGGAAAGACATGTTAGTATGATTGTTATGATTGATTTTGCACTAATTTTCTTTTCCCCGCCTTATCCTATTATCCCATATAAGATTCAAGGGGAGAAATGCATATCTTTTTGGAGACATGTCTATATCCAATAGAGTACCTAGTACTCACTTACTACATGTCATCCCAATCTTTGTATGCTTGTGGTTTACTGCTTGCTCTGTTTACTAGATGTCTCTGTGTTATCTAACCTTGTTTACTCAAGTTCACCTTTTCCAAAGCCAGCTCAAGACCACAAGGTAAGTATATGCATCACACTCATGTGCATGATTATCTCTTGTTGATTTACATATTGTTTGCAAGAAGGACTCATGAACATGAAGGTATATTTCCTATATCTACATCATTTGCTCTCATGCATATAGCCAAGATACATGTAACTCATTGCTTGCTCTGTCATGCTTGTGCATTCACAAGATCTTACATTCCATATTTACATGATTGCATACATGTAGGGGGAGCCTATGCATGTGACATGTCTTTCCAAACCTTTACTTGTTGCTGGGAATATCACTACCAGATATGACCCGCCCAGGAGGGGTCGGGTCAACCACAATGGCGGGTTACTTAAATAAAAGCCCGAAGAGTATACAAGGTGACAATTTACAATAAGGCTTATAATAGGCCAAAGCCCAGAGGTGGCTTAACGCCCGTAAGTATAAACCTCCATGTATGAATAAGACTTGTAAAGTAAGGCATGTAAGAGATGTCACCGAGCCGGACACGTTGTATGAGCCGGCCGGGACTCTGTAGGCCGCAGGGCGTCAACCTGTGTATATAAGGGGACGACCCGGCGGCGGCTTAGGGCAAGAAACAACAGATCGAGGGCCAAGCTAGCGTATTCGCTCCTTGGTCATCGAAATCTAGCAATACCACATCAACTAGACTAGGCTTTACCTTCACCGCAAGGGGCCGAACCAGTATAAACCTCTCATGTCCTTTGTCCCAATTAACCCCTTTAAGCTTCCTAGTTGCGATGGATCCATGACAAAGTCCTTTCACTAGGACATTTGTCGTGACAATTCCACGACACTTGTTGTTCTTCATATGTTTATATAAAGCTTTGATGTATGTTGTCATCAATTACCAAAAAGGAAAAGATTCAAAGCACAAGTGCTCCCTGTGTGATTTTGGTAATTAATGTCAATATATCTCTTATTGGACTAATACTTTTATCTAGTATACTTCAGAGAGTTAAACACACGCGTGGCATGGATAAGAGGATGTGGAACCCCTTCAAGAAGCTAAGGACAAGGATTGGCAAAAGCTCAAGACTCTACATTTTCATTTTAGTGATCCAAGATCACATTGAGTCCATAGGAAAGCCAATACTATTAAAAGCGAATGAGGTGTTGCTTAATGGCTTTCTTGCTCAAAGTGCTTAGTGATATGCTCCAAAAGCCCTCAACCATTTTCTCATATCCACATATATCCCAAATCAAAAGTCAATATCGGCCTCACCGATTTGATCTATCCGGCGCCACCGAGTTCACTTGACATAGCCACTGCTAGAAACCCTAATCAATTCGGTCTCACCGAGATGGGCTTGCAAACTCTCTGTTGCCTATTGCAATTATTTCGGTCTGACCGAGATATGCAATCGGTCCCATCGAGTTTGCTTGACCAACTCTCTGTTTTGCTTATTACTGAAATCGGTCTGACCCAGTTTGTGTAATTGGTCAAACCGAGTTGAGGGATTACCCTAACCCTAGCACATCTGTCCCACCGAGTTGATCATATCGGTCCCACCGAAAAGCCTAACGTTCATATTTTGAAATGAATCGGTCTGACCGAGTTTCTCAATTCGGTCCCACCGAGTTTGGTGACTTGTGTGTAATGGCTAGATTTTGTGTGGAGGCTATATATACCCCTCCACCGATCCTCCATTCGTGGAGAGAGCCATCAGAACATGCCTACACTTCCAGCATTCATTTTCTAAGAGAGAACCACCTACTCATCTGTTGAGACCAATATATTCCAATCCAACCACAAGAATATTGATCTCTAGCCTTCCCCAAGTTGCTTTCCACTCAAATCATCTTTCCACCGAATCCAAATCTCTGGGAGGGAGTTGAGTGTTGGGGAGACTATCATTTCAAGCACAAGGGCAAGGAGTTCATCATCGACACACCATCTATTACCTTTTGGAGAGTGGTGTCTCCTAGATTGGTTAGGTTTCACTTGGGAGCCTCTGTCAAGATTATGGAGTTGAACCAAGGAGTTTGTAAGGGCAAGGAGATCGCCTACTTCGTGAAGATCGACCCAAGTGAGGCAAGTCCTTCGTGGGCGATGGCCATGGTGGGATAGACAAGGTTGCTTTTTCGTGGACCCATCGTGGGTGGAGCCCTTTGTGTACTCGCGCAACCATTACCCTTTGTGGGTTGAAGTCTCCATCAACGTGGATGTATGATAGCACCACCTATCAGAACCATGCCAAAAATCTCTGTGTCTCCAATTGCATTTGCACACTCCAATCCCATCCCTTTACTTTCTTGCAAGTTGCATGCTTTACTTTCCGCTTCTCATATACTCTTGCCATGCTTGCTTGAAACGTATTGTGAATGTTTAAACTTGTGCTAAAACTCCACCTTAACTTAAAGAAATTAAAAACTGCTACTTTTCTTTATTGATGGTCTAATCACCCCCCCCCTCTAGACACCTCTTCTCGATCCTACATTGGTCAATGATGCAATTCATGAAAGCATTAATAAGGAAAGAGAATATTCACATGCAAATACACTATCTTGGACATATTTTGTGGTTGTGAGCCCCCATCAAAATATTATATGCCAAAATTGTTGACGTTGGACAAGGAAGACAACGGAATGATTTATGTTTGTTCATATTCACATAGAATTTATATCGTCATAGATCCTTTAACATGTGGTGCTTTCCCCTATCTTTGCTAGCCAAAAATTCCGCACTAAGTAGAGATACTACTTGTGCATCCAAAAACTCTTAAACCCAAATCTTGTTTTGAGAGTCCACCATACCTACCTATAGATTGAGTAAGATCCTTCAAGTAAGTTGTCATCAGTGCAATAAAGGCAATAAAAATTGCTTCTAAAAGTGTTGGATCATTTAGTGTAAGAGAAATCGAGTGTTGTACAAACTTGTGATGGCAAAGAATAAAAGCGACAAACTGCATAATAAAGGTTGCTATCATAAGGGGCAATATAACGTGACGTTGTTTTGCACTAGGAGATTCAGCATACAAACAAAAAGCGCATGCCAACCTATGCTTCCCTCTACGAAGGGCCTATCTTTTACTTTTATGTATTTACTTTTATGCAAGAGTCAAAGTTTTTCTCTCTATTCCTTTTTATTTTCTCTTTTGGCAAGCATCATATGGTGAGGAAAGATCTAGGCACATATATCCAGTTGGATATGGGTAGCATGAGTTATTATAGTTTACATCACCCTTGAGGTGAGTATATTGGGAGGCGAAACTATAAGCCCCTATCTTTCTATGTGTCCGGTTGAAACATTTTGCTCATGTGTATGCGGTGAGTGTTAGCAATATAGAAGACTATATGATGGTTGAGTACGTGGACTTGCCAAAAAGGCATCGATACATGACCCTTCCTGAAAAGATGATGAATTGTAGTTGCAAAGTTGAATGAGAACATAGTTTGTTAGTTTCCAATGGAGTTTATGTTTTATACTTCGATGTTGTGATGAATTATTACTTACTCGTGAGAAGTTTATCATAAAAGTTATGTGATAAATGTTCTATGATAAAGTTTGTTGTTGTTATAATAATATAGATGATGCTTCTATGTCTGTATTTTGTTTTAATAGACACCTCTCTTTCTAAGCATGTGGAGATGTTTTTTGATTTTGGTTTTCGCTCGAGGACAAACGAGGTCTAAGCTTGGGGGAGTTGATACATCCATTTTGCATCATGTTTACCTACTGTTATTTCTAATGTTTTTATGCATAATAATGCTTTTTGGAGTAATTCTAATGCCTTTTATCTCATAATATGCATGGTTCACACAAAGAGTGAGAATACCGGCAGTTGGAATTCTGGACCTAAAAAAGCTACGTCAAGCTACCTATTCTACATAGCTCCAAATGAGCAGAAACTTTACAAAGGTTTTTTATGGAATACATCAGAAATATTGGAGCCAATAAGTACCATAGGGGTCTACCAGGTGGGCATAACCCACCTGGGTGCGCCGGGAGGCCCAGGCACGCCCTGGTGGGTTGTGCCCTCCTCGGCCCACCTCCGGTGCCCCTCTTCTGGTATATAAGTCATTTTGACCTAGAAAAAAATAAGAGAAGGACTTTTAGGACGAAGCGCCGCCGTCTCGAGGTAGAACTTGGGCAGGATCACTTTTTCCCCTCGATGGAGCGATTCCGCCAAGGGAACTTCCCTCCCGGAGGGGGAAATCATCGTCATCATCATCACCAACAACTCTCCCATCTTAGGGAGGGCAATCTCCATCAACATATTCAACAACACCATCACCTCTCAAACCCTAGTTCATCTCTTGTGTTCAATCTTTGTACCGGGAGTATAGATTGATACTTGTGGGTGACTAGTAGTGTTGATTACATCTTGTAGTTGATTACTATATGGTTTATTTGGTGTAAGATTATATGTTCAGATCTATTATGCTATTTAATACCTCTATGATCTTGAGCATGATTATCATTTGTTAGTAGTTACTTTTGTTTTTGAGGTCACGGGAGAAATCTTGGTGCAAGTAATCATGTGAACTTGATATGTGTTCGATATTTTGATGGTATGTATGTTGTTCTTCCCTTAGTGGTGTCATGTGAACGTCGACTACATGACACTTCACCAGATTTGGGTCTAAGGGAATGCATTGTGGAGTAGTTATTAGATGATGGGTTGCGAGAGTAACAGAAGCTTAAACCCTAGTTTAATGCTATGGTTATAATTTATTCTTAATACTTTTCTCGTAGTTGCGGATGCTTGTGAGGGGGTTAATCATAAGTAGGAAGTTTGTTCAAGTAAGAACAGCACCTAAGCACCGGTCCACCCACATATCAAATTATCAAAGTAGCGAACATGAATCAAACCAACGTGATGAAAGTGACTAGATGAAATTCCTGTGTACTCTCAAGAACGCTATGCTTATTATAAGAGACCATTTTGGCGTCTCCTTTTCCTCAAAAGGATTGGGCTACTTTGTTGCACTTTTGTTACCATTACTATTGCTTGCTCGTTACAAATTATCTTGCTATCAAACTACTCATTACTTATAATTTTAGTGATTGCAGAGAATACATTGCTGGAAACTACTTGTCATTTCCTTTTGCTCCTCGTTGGGTTCAACACTCTTACATATCAAAAGGACAACGATTGGTCCCCTGTACTTTTGGGTCATCAGAGTATTTTCAATAGTTTTTACAAAAGAAAAAGAAGAACCCAAATTATTAATAATTTCTTCCAACTTATCAATCCTAGCAGGACTCTCCTCCACCCTTTCATTAATTATTGATTCCTTTTCTTTTAGCATCTTAATAGTAATCCCTAACTTTTTCCAAATTGAGTGACATGATTATGAATCTTTTTATCCAAATTTTCAATATGCTCTATGGTAGGCATTTTATTTTCAATAGTGTCTAACCTTTGCATAACATGTTCCAAAGTTAAAATTGTTTCATTAATAGTGATAGGTGGTGAACCCACCTAATTTCCCATATCATTGAAAGCATCCATAGGCTGACTACTCAAGAAATTCCCACTGGTAATTGTATCAAGCAATGTTGGGGATATCGCTTATCAGAAACTTATCGGTCGACCCAAGATAAGGGGTAAATCAGCCAGTTTATCAGCATATCGGCCGATTTATCGCCATATCAGCTAATTTATCGGCTGATTTATCTTATCGGTCAGACAACGGTAAGCGATAAATCGGCCGATTTATCGGAATATGATATCTTGAACAGTGGTATCAAGCACAAATATATACCAAGTAGTAATACCCACATAAAAATTGCGAAGAAGAACGGTAGTGGATTGCTTACGAGTTGATCTATTATGAGCATCGCAAATCCTATACCAAGCATATTTTAAATTCTATCCCCCTTTTCTTAAAATTGAGCACTTCATTTTCGGGGGTACATGTAACAAGGGAAGAACTAGCCATAACGATAAAGTGGGCAAGCAAGCGAACAAGCAAACAAAAAGGCAAACGCGAAAAAGGTAAACGGGAAATATATTTTTATTTTTGCTAAAAACTTTTTAGAAGTGGGGGAGATGAAAACAAGAGGCAAATAGCAAATAATGTAAATGCAAGGAGATGACATTTTAAGCGTAGGTACTTGATAGATGGTGATGATGTCTCCCCGGCAACGGCGCCAGAAATTCTTCCTACTACTTGTGAGTTGTGTTGGGATTTCCCCAAAGAGGAGGAGATGATGTAGTACATTAGATATAAGTATTTCTCTCAGTTAGGAACCAAGGTTATTAATCCAGTAGGAGAACCACGCAACACCTCATTAGCAGTACCTGCACACGGAATAACAAATACTTGCACCAAACGCAAATAAAGGGTTGTCAATCCCTTGACGATTACTTGCAAGATTAAATTTTGTAGTGATATATAGATAGATAAAACACAAAATAAAATAAGGTAAAGAAAAAATTGTAGCAAAGTATTTTTAGGATTTGAATATATGATAAAAGTAGACCCGGGGGCCATAGTTTTCACTAGAGGCTTCTCTCTAGAAACTAGGATACGGTGGGTAAACAAATTACTGTTGGGCAATTGATAGAAAAGTAAATAATCATGATGATATCCAAGGCAATGATCATGTACATAGGCATCACGTCTAAGATAAGTAGACCGACGCCTGCCTGCATCTACTACTATTACTCCACACATCGACCACTATCCATCATGCATATAGATTATTAAGTTCATAAAGAATGGAGTAACGCCTTAAGCAAGATGACATGATGTAGACAAAGTAAACTCACGCATGAATAAACCCCGTCTTTTTATCCTTAATGGCAATGATACAGATACATTTCATGACCCTTTTTGTCACTGGGTTTGAGCAAATACGTTTCATGTCCCTTTTTGTCACAAGGATTGAGCACCACAAGATCGAACCTATTACAAAGCACCTCTCCCATTGCAAGAAAAATCAATCTAGTTAGCCAAACCAAATCAATAGATTAGAGAGAAATATAAAGCTATAATAATCATGCATAAAAGATTTTAGAGAAAAATCAAATAATATTCATGCATAATTTGATCATAAACTCACAGTTCATCGGTTCCCAACAAACACACCGCAAAAAGTGATTACATCGAATAGAACTCCAAGAACATCTAGGAGAACATTGTATTGAAGATCAAATAGAGAGAATAATCCATCTAGCTACTAACTATGGACACGTAGGTCTGTGATAAACTACTCACACATCATCGGAAGGGCATCAAGGTTGATGTAGAGCCCCTCCGTGATTGATTCCCCCTCCAGCAGGGTGTCGGAAAAGGCCCCCAGATGGGATCTCATGAGAACATGAACTTGCAGTGGTGCAAAAATTATTTTGGCTGGCTCTCTATCAGTTTCCCAATTTTAGAGAATTTATAGAGGTATAATTAGGTCAAACGGGGCAAAGGTGGGCCCATGAGGCACCAGGGCATGCCCTGGTGCCTCGTGGCCACCTCCTTCGTCTTATGGCCCTCTCTCGAAGCTTGTAGTGTCTCTTTTGTCCATAAAAAAATCTCCAAAAAGTTTCGTGGCATTTGAACTTTGTTTTGTACTGATATTCCAAAAGACCAAACACACACAAAAACAACAACTGGTACTAGGCACTAACTTAATAGGTTAGTCCCAAAATGATATATAATTGCTTGTAATTGCATATAAAACATCCAAGATTGATACTTGAAGGAAATATGCCCTAGAGGCAATAATAAAGTTATTATTTATTTCCTTATATCATGATAATGTTTATTATTCAAGCTAGAATTGTATTAACTGGAAACATGATACATGTGTGAATACATAGACAAACAGATTGTCACTAGTATGCCTCTACTTGACTAGCTCGTTGATCAAAGATGGTAATGTTTCCTAACCATAGACATGAGTTTTCATTTGATAAACGGGATCACATCATTAGGAGAATGATGTGGTTGACTTGACCCATTTCGTCAGCTTAGCACTTGATCGTTTTAGTTTACTCCTATTGCTTTCTTCATGACTTATACATGTTCCTATGACTATGAGATTATGTAACTCCCGATTATTGGAGGAACACTTTGTGTGCTACCATATTTCACAACGTAACTGGGTGATTATGAAGGTGCTCTACAGGTGACTCCGATGGTACTTGTTGAGTTGACATAGAGCAAGATTATGATTTGTCACTCCGATTGTCGGAGAGGTATCTTTGGGCCCACTCGGTAATACACATCACTATAAGCCTTGCAAGCATTGTAATTAATGAGTTAGTTGCGGGATGATGCATTATAGAACAAGTAAAGAGACTTGCTGGTAACAAGATTGAACTAGGTATTGAGATACTGATGATCGAATCTCGGACAAGTATGCTGTTATGCGGTTTGACCGATAAAGATCTTTGTAGAATATGTGGGAGCCAAGACATCCAGGTTCCACTATTGGTTATTGACCGGAGACGTGTCTCGGTCATGTCTACATAGTTCTCGAACTGTTAGTGTTCGCACGCTTAAAGTTCGGTGATGATCGGTATTACGAGTTTTTGTGTTTTGATGTACCGAAGGTAGTTCAGAGTCATGGATATGATCACGGACATGACGAGGAGTCTTGAAATGGTCGATACGTAAAGATCGATATATTGGAGGACTATATTCAGACACCGGAAGTGTTCCGGGTGATTTCGGAGAAAACCGGAGTGTCGGAGGGTTACCGGAACCCCTCGGGAAAAATAATGGGCCTCATGGGCCTTAGTGGAGAGAGAGAGGGCTGGCCTAGGGCAGGTCGCGTGCCCCTACCCCTCTGGTCCGAATTGGACTAGGAGAGGGCCCCCCCCTTTCCTTCTCCCTCTCCCCCTTCCTTTCCCCCTCCTAGTAGGAGTAGGAAAGAGGGGAGTCCTACTCCTACTAGGAGGAGGACTCCTCCTCCTGGCGCGCCATAGAGGGCCGGCCGGCCTCCCCCCTTGATCCTTTATATACGGGGGCAGAGGGCACCTCTAGACACACAAGTTGATCATTGATCCCTTAGCCGTGTGTGGTGCCCCCCTCCACCATAATCCACCTCGATCATATTGCAGCGGTGCTTAGGCGAAGCCCTGCGTCAGTAGCAACATCATCACCGTCAACACACCGTCATGCTGACGGAACTCTCCCATGAAGCTCTACTGGATCGGAGTTCGTGGGACGTCATCGAGCTGAACATGTGCTAAACTTGGAGGTGCCGTGCGTTCGGTACTAGGATCGGTCGGATCGTGAAGACGTTCGACTACATCAACCGCGTTCTCATAATGCTTCCGCTTACGGTCTACGAGGGTACGTGGGCGATATTCTTCCCTCTGTTGCTATGCATCACCATGATATTGCGTGTGCATAGGAATTTTTTTGAAATTACTACGTTCCCCAAAGTGGCATCCGAGCCAGTTTTATGCATAGATGTTATATGCACGAGTAGAACACAAGTGAGTTGTGGGCGATACAAGTCATACTGCTTACCAGCATGTCATACTTTGGTTCGGCGGTATTGTTGGATGAAGCAGCCCGGACCGACAGTACGCGTACGCTTACGCGAGACTGGTTCTACTGACGTGCTTTGCACACAGGTGGCTGGCAGGTGTCAGTTTCTCCAACTTTAGTTGAACCGAGTGTGGCTACGCCCGGTCCTTGAGAAGGTTAAAACAGCACTAACTTGACAAACTATCATTGTGGTTTTGATGCGTAGGTAAGAACGTTTCTTTCTCAGCCCTAGCAGCCACGTAAAACTTGCAACAACAAAGTAGAGGACGTCTAACTTGTTTTTGCAGGGCATGTTGTGATGTGATATTCTCAAGACATGATGCTCTATTTTGTTGTATGAGATGATCATGTTTTGTAACCGAGTTATCGGCAACTGGCAGGAGCCATATGGTTGTCGCTTTATTGTATGCAATGCAATGGCCCTGTAATTGCTTTACTTTATCACTAAGCGGTAGCGATAGTCGTAGAAGCGATAGTTGGCGAGACGACAATGATGCTATGATGGAGATCAAGGTGTCGCGCCGGTGACAATGGTGATCATGACGGTGCTTCGGAGATGGAGATCACAAGCACAAGATGATGATGGCTATATCATATCACTTATATTGATTGCATGTGATGTTTATCTTTTATGCGTCTTATATTTCTTAGATCGCCGGTAGCATTATAAGATGATCTCTCACTAAATTTCAAGGTACAAGTGTTCTCCCTGAGTATGCACGGTTGCGAAAGTTCGTCGTGCCGAGACACCACGTGATGATCGGGTGTGATAAGCTCTACGTTCACATGCAACGGGTGCAAGCCAGTTTTGCACATGCAGAATACTCGGGTTAAACTTGACGAGCCTAGCATATGCAGATATGGCCTCGGAACACTGGAGACCGAAAGGTCGAGTGTGAATCATATAGAAGATATGATCAACATATTGATGTTCACCATTGAAAACTACTCCATCTCACGTGATGATCGGACATGGTTTAGTTGATATGGATCACGTGATCACTTAGATGATTAGAGGGATGTCTATCTAAGTGGGAGTTCTATAATAATTTGATTAACTGAACCTTAATTTATCATGAACTTAGTACTTGATAGTATTTTGCATGTCTATGTTGTTGTAGATAGATGGCCCGTGTTGTTGTTCCATTGAATTTTAATGCGTTCCTTGAGAAAGAAAAGTTGAAAGATGATGGTAGCAATTACACGGACTGTGTCCGTAACTTGAGGATTATCCTCATTGCTGCACAGAAGAATTGCGTCCTGGAAGCACCACTAAGTGCCAAACCTGCTGTAGGAGCAACACCAGATGTTATGAACGTCTGGCAGAGAAAATCTGATGACTACTCGATAGTTCAGTGTGCCATGCTTTACGGCTTAGAACCGGGACTTCAACGATGTTTTGAACGGCATGGAGCATATGAGATGTTCCAGGAGTTGAAGTTAATATTTCAAGCAAATGCACGGATTGAGAGATATGAAGTCTCCAATAAGTTCTACAGCTGCAAGATGGAGGAGAATAGTTCTGTCAGTGAACATATACTCAGAATGTCTGGGTACCATAACCACTTGACTCAACTAGGAGTTAATCTTCCTGTTGATAGTGTCATAGACAGAGGTCTTCAATCACTGCCACCAAGCTACAAGAGCTTCGTGACGAACTATAACATGCAAGGGATGAATAAAACAATTCCCGAGCTCTTCGCAATGCTAAAGGCTGCAGAGATAGAAATCAAGAAGGAGCATCAAGTGTTGATGGTTAAAAAGACCACCAGTTTCAAGAAAAAGGTAAAGGGAAGAAGAAAGGGAACTTCAAGAAGAACGGCAAACAAGTTGCTGCTCAAGAGAACAAACCCAAGTCTGGACCTAAGCCTGAGACTAAGTGCTTCTACTGCAAACAGACTGGTCACTGGAAGTGGAACTGCCCCAAGTATTTGGCAGATAAGAAGGATGGCAAGGTGAACAAAGGTATATGTGATATACATGTTATTGATGTGTACCTTACTAATTCTTGCAGTAGTGCCTGGGTATTTGATACTAGTTTTGTTGCTAATATTTGCAACTCGAAACAGGGACTACGGATTAAGTGAAGATTGGCAAAGGTCGAGGTGACGATGCGCGTGGGAATTGGTTCCAAAGTCAATGTGATCGCAGTCGGCACGCTACCTCTACATCTACCTTTGGAATTAGTATTAGACCTGAATAATTGTTATTTGGTGCCAGCGTTAAGCATGAGCATTATATCTGGATCTTGTTTGATGCAAGATGGTTATTCATTTAAATCAGAGAATAATGGATGTTCTATTTATATGAGTAATATCTTTTATGGTCATGCAACCTTAAAGAGTGGTCTATTCTTTTTGTATCACAATAGTGGAGATACACATATTCATAGTATTGAAGCTAAAAGATGCAAGGTTGGTAATGATAGTGCAACTTATTTGTGGCACTACCATTTAGGTCATATTGGTATAAAGCGCATGAAGAAACTCCATTCTGATGGACTTTTGGAATCACTTGATTATGAATCACTTGGTACTTGCGAACCGTGCCTCATGGGCAAGATGACTAAAACGCCGTTCTCCGGAACTATGGAGCGAGCAACAGATTTGTTGGAAAATCATACTGATGTATGTGGTCCGATGAATATTGAGGCTCGCGGCGGGTATCGTTATTTTCTCACCTTCATAGATGATTTGAGCAGATATGGGTATATCTAATTGATGAAACGTAAGTCTGAAACATTTGAAAGGTTCAAAGAATTTCAGAGTGAAGTGGAAAATCATCTGTGACGCCCCGAGACCATTATGCCAGGTGTCGTCTAGTTATTCGCTGTTGTTGCCTTGTCATTTGCTTACGTGTCATGCATTCCATATCATGCCATCATGTGCATTTCATTTGCATACATGTTCGTCTCATGCATCCGAGCATTTTCCCCGTTGTCTGTTTTGCAATCTGGTGCTCCTATCTCCTCCGGTGCCCCTTTCTACCTCTTTTGAAGTGTGGGCGTTACATCATCGTAACAAGAAAATAAAGTTTCTACGATCTGATCGTGGAGGAGAATATTTGAGTTACGAGTTTGATCTTCATTTGAAACAATGCGGAATAGTTTCGCAACTCACACCACCCGGAACACCACAGCATAATGGTGTGTCCGAACGTCGTAATCGTACTTTACTAGATATGGTGCGATCTATGATGTCTCTTACTGATTTACCGCTATCATTTTGGGGTTATTCTTTAGAGACGGCTGCATTCACGTTAAATAGGGCACCATCTAAATCCGCTGAGACGACTCCTTATGAACTGTGGTTTGGCAAGAAACCAAAGTTGTCGTTTCTTAAAGTTTGGGGCTGCGATGCTTATGTGAAAAAGCTTCAACCTGATAAGCTCCAACCCAAATTGGAGAAATGTGTCTTCATAGGATACCCAAAAGAGACAGTTGGGTACACCTTCTATCACAAATCCGAGGGCAAGACTTATGTTGCTAAGAATGGATCCTTTGTAGAGAAGGAGTTTCGCTCGAAAGAAGTGAGTGGGAGGAAAGTAGAACTTGATGAGGTAACTGTACCTACTCCCTTATTGGAAAGTAGTTCATCACAGAAACTGGTTTCTGTGACACCTACACCAATTAGTGAGGAAGCTAATGATGATGATCATAAAACTTCAGATCAAGTTACTACCGAACCTCATATGTCCACCAGAGTAAGATCCGCAACAGAGTGGTATGGTAATCCTGTTCTGGAAGTCATGTTACTAGACCATGACGAACCTACGAACTATGAGGAAGCGATGATGAGCCCAGATTCAGCAAAATGGCTTGAGGCCATGAAATCTGAGATGGGATCCATGCATGAGAACAAAGTGTGGAATTTGGTTGACTTGCCCGATGATCAGCAAGCCATCGAGAATAAATGGATTTTCAAGAAGAATACAGACGCTGATGTTAATGTTACTATCTACAAAGCTCGACTTGTTCCAAAAGGTTTTGGACAAGTTCAAGGAGTTGACTACGATGAGACCTTCTCACCCGTAGAGATGCTTAAGTCTGTCCGAATCATGTTAGCTATTGCCACATTTATGATTATGAAATTTGGCAAATGGATGTAAAGACTACATTCCTGAATGGATTTCTGGAAGAAGAGTTGTATATGATGCAACCTGATGGTTTTATCGATCCAAAGGGTTCTAACAAAGTGTGCAAGTTCCAGCGATCCATTTATGGACTGGTGCAAGCCTCTCGGAGTTGGAATAAATTTTTTGATAGTGTGATCAAAGCATATGGTTTTATACAGACTTTTGGAGAAGCCTGTATTTACAAGAAAGTAAGTGGGAGCTCTGTAGCATTTCTAATATTATATATGGATGACATATTGTTAATTGGAAATGATATAGAATTTCTGGATAGCAAAAAAGGATACTTGAATAAGAGTTTTTCAATGAAAGACCTCGGTGAAGCTGCTTACATATTGGGCATCAAGATCTATAGAGATAGATCAAGACACTTAATTGGACTTTCACAAAGCACATACCTTGACAAAGTTTTGAAGAAGTTCAAAATGGATTAGGCAAAGAAAGGATTCTTGCCTATGTTACAAGGTGTGATGTTGAGTAAGACTCAATGCCTGACCACTGCAGAAGATATAGAGAAAATGAAAGATCCTCCCTCTGCTTCATCCATAGGCTCTATCATGTATGCAATGTTGTGTACCAGACCTGATGTGTGCCTTGCTATCAGTTTAGCAGGGAGGTACCAAAGTAATCCAGGAGTGGATCACTAGACATCGGTCAAGAACATCCTAAAATACCTGAAAAGGACTAAGGATAAGTTTCTCATTTATGGAGGTGACAAAGAGCTCATCGTAAATGGTTACGTTGATGCAAGCTTTGACACTGACCCGGATGATTCTAAATCGCAAACCGGATATGTGTTTATATTGAACGGTGGAGCTGTCAGTTGGAGCAGTTCTAAACAAAGTGTCGTGGCAGGATCTATGTGTAAAGCGGAGTACATTGCTGCTTCGGAAGCAACACATGAAGGAGTCTGGATGAAGGAGTTCATATCCGATCTAGATGTCATATATAGTGCATCGGGTCCAATGAAAATCTTTTGTGACAATACTGGTGCAATTGCCTTGGCAAAGGAATCCAGATTTCACAAGAGAACCAAGCACATGAAGAGACGCTTCAATTCCATCTGTGATCAAGTCCAAGTGGGAGACATAGAGATTTGCAAGATACATACGGATCTGAATGTTGCAGACCCATTGACTAAGCCGCTCTCACGAGCAAAACATGATTAGCACCAAGACTCCATGGGTGTTAGAATCATTACTATGTAATCTAGATTATTGACTCTAGTGCAAGTGGGATACTGAAGGAAATATTCCCTAGAGGCAATAATAAAGTTATTATTTATTTCCTTATATCATGATAAATTTTTATTATTCATGCTAGAATTGTATTAACCGGAAACATGATACATGTGTGAATACATAGACAAACAGATTGTCACTAGTATGCCTCTACATGACTAGCTCCTTGATCAAAGATGGTTATGTTTCCTAACCATATACATGAGTTGTCATTTGATAAACTGGATCACATCATTAGGAGAATGATGTGATTGACTTGACCCATTTCGTCAGCTTAGCACTTGATCGTTTTAGTTTACTGCTATTGCTTTCTTCATGATGTATACATGTTCCTATGACTATGAGATTATGTAACTCCCGATTACCGGAGGAACACTTTGTGTGCTACCAACTGTCACAACGTAACTGGGTGATTATAAAGGTGCTCTACAAGTGTCTCCGATGGTACTTGTTGTGTTGACATAGATCAAGATTAGGATTTGTCACTCCAATTGTCGGAGAGGTATCTCTGGGCCCACTCGGTAATACACATCACTATAAGCCTTGCAAGCATTGTAACTAATGAGTTAGTTGCGGGATGATGCATTACAGAACGAGTAAAGAGACTTGCCGGTAACGAGATTGAACTAGGTATTGAGATACCGATGATCGAATCTCGGACAAGTAACATACCGATGACAAAGGGAACAACGTATGCTGCTATGCGGTTTGACCGATAAAGATCATCGTAGAATACGTGGGAGCCAATATGAATATCCAGGTTCCGCTATTGTCTATTGACCGGAGACGTGTCTCGGTCATGTCTACATAGTTCTCGAACCGGTAGGGTCCGCACGCTTAAAGTTCGGTGATGATCGGTATTATGAGTTTTGGTGTTTTGATGTACCGAAGGTACTTCGGAATCCCGGATATTGTCATGGACATGACGAGGAGTCTCGAAATGGTCGAGACATAAATATGGATATATTGGACGACTATATTCGGACACCAGAAGTGTTTCGGGTGATTTCGGAGAAAACCGGAGTGCGGAGGGTTGCCGGAACCCCCGGGGAGAAATAATGGGCCTTATGGGCCTTAGTGGAGAGAGAGGGCTCGCCTAGGGCAGGCCGCGCGCCCCTCCCCCTCTAGTTCGAATTGGACTAGGAGAGTGGGGGCAGCGCCCCCCTTTCCTTCTCCCTCTTCCCCTTCCTTTCCCCCTCCTAGTAGGAGTAGGAAAGAGGGGAGTCCTACTCCTACTACGAGGAGGACTCCTCCTCCTGGCGCGCCATAGAGGGCTGGCCGGCCTCCCCCCTTGCTCCTTTATATACGGGGGTAGGGGAGCTCCTCTAGATGCACAAGTTGATCATTGATCCCTTAGCCGTGTGCGGTGCCCCCCTCCACCATAATCCACCTCGAGCATATCGTAGCGGTGCTTAGGAGAAGCCCTGTGTCAGTAGCAACATCATCACCGTCAACACACCATCATGGTGACGGAACTCTCCCGTGAAGCTCAGCTAGATCAGAGTTCGTGGGACGCCATCGAGCTGAACGTGTGCTGAACACGGAGGTGCCGTGCATTCGGATCATGAAGACGTTCGACTACATCAACCGAGTTCTCACGACGCTTCCGCTTACGGTCTACGAGGGTACATGGACGATACTCTTCCCTCTCGTTGCTATGCATCACCATGATCTTGCGTGTGCATAGGAATTTTTTTTAAATTACTACGTTCCCCAACAATACTATAATAGCATGGAACAAAAAATATATATATACGTTGGAGACGTATCAATCACCTATAACATGATGATCATACCAACAACTTATGGGTTCATCAAAAAGTTTGACAAGTGACCGGATAGCTCAAGAGTGGGATTTTCTCCTTTGAGACTAGAGAGATATTCTTATAGACCTCCCGGCATGACGGCATCGATCATCGTCTGGCCAGACACATGTGACTTGTCACGGGGATGCCGGAACACAATAATGAGAAAGAAGAACAAAATTGTAATTAGGATTTTTGTATAGTGAGAATGGTGATTACTCGGGAGGATACCAATGCATCCCGGGTTTTCTAAAGAATCGCGAAGCAAAGGTAACATCACAAGATTACCAAAGGCTCACTCAAATATCATTTGTGTACTCACTGGGACCAACATGGACGTCCACGGTCCTGTTGTGGGTCATTGGACGAACGATTTGTCCATGTCTATGAGTTACCGAACCTACGGGGTCATAAGCTTAAGGAAATCACAATATCCTGAGTGTTAGTAGGACGGGAGTCATGAGAATATATTTGTGTAATTATTTAATGAATATTCAAAATAGTTTCATGAGGATCCAAAAGAGTTTCGGGGTCACCGGAAGGGTTTCAGTGAGTATCGGGTAATACAGGGTATTACCGATTAATTATATATGGGTGGAAAAAACTTTCTGAAGATGTTAACCATACGTATATATATAATGGTCTAGAAGTATTTAGAACATTTTATATTTAATTTAAATATCAACGGGGCTAAAAAGGCCAAGAGGTGGAAGGCAACTTGGGCCAAAAAGGCCCAAGTGGGAATGTGCCTCCTTCCCTAAAGGAGGCCGAATTGGGAGTAGGGCAACTCCTCCCCCTAAGGTCGGTGCCCCGAGGAGGCTTCCCCTCCTTGGTGGCAGCCCTCTTCTTCCCCTCCAACCTATATGTACTTGAGGTATTGGCCACAATTGAACGTACAAGTTTTGGAGCCACCTCTAGTTTTTCTAGTTCTAATTCTAGTTGGTAATAGTTCACTAATTAGATCTAGGCTAATCCTCTTGTCCTCATCATTAAAAGCCCGGTGTGGTTCTAATTTCCTCCGTCTATTTCTCCAGCGTCAGTTAGCTTTGGACGGCGAAGCGCTTCCGGATCAAGAAGGCTACACGCTTGCAACCAAATAGAGAGGTCGTGCTTTCGGTCTTCAGTTTGAGGGGCTGTTCGTGGGCAGTACGAGAGATCATTCACCGATGGTTCAAGGGACTCTAATTACAATCTACATCGACACGTTCTTCTTCTACTACAACTCGGTGACGGTAACGATGGTGATCCCAACCCGTTATGCATCTCCATTTTTTTCTTGGATTATCGTAGGTGCGATTTTTTTGTTTTCTACTATGTTTCCCAACAGATGGCACAACACATCCGGACCGCACGATCCGGATGTGTGCGGGCCAGTTTAAGCGTACGTGTTGAAGATGCCGTTGGATATGCCTTAGGGCATCTTCAACGCGCTGACGCATTTGGTCCGCACTTGTCCGTTTGGGTCAAACGTGTTGCGAAACGTAGAATGCAATTTCATAAAAAAATCCTACGCTCATGCAAGATCTATCTAGGAGATGCATAGCAAGCAGAGGGGGAGAGTGTGTGTACGTACCGTCGTAGACTGAAAGCGAAAGCGTTTGACAACGCGGTTGATGTAGTCGAACTTCTTCTAGCTCCGACCGATCAAGCACCGAACGTACAACACCTCCGAGTTCTGCACACGTTCAGCTCGATGACATCCCTAGCCTTCTTGATCCAGCAAGGTGTCGAGGAAATAGGTGAGTTCCATCATCACAACAGCGTGGTGACGGTGATGGTGAAGTGATTCTTGCAGGGCTTCGCCTAAGCACCGCAAAACTATGACCGGGGGTGTAAACTGTGGAGGGGAACGCCGCACATGGCTAACGATTGTTGTTATGTGTTCTAGGCGCCCCCTCCCCACATATATATAGGTGCAAGGGGGAGGAGAGGCACCCAGGGGGGCCTAGGGTTGGCCGCCACCCCCTAGGGGCCCTGCCTTGCCCCGCGCCCCCTTTCCATGTATGCATGAAGGGGAAGGAAAGAGGGGTGGGTGAGGGAAGGAAGTGGGAATCTTAATCCACACTTTCCTTTCCTTTCCCTCCTTTCCTTCTCCTCCTCCTATAGCCTTATAGGGCGCACCAGCCCCTTATGGGCTGGTGTGTTCCTTCACAAGGCCCATACGGCCCATAGGATTGCCGGGGTACCCGAAACACCTTCCGATTACCCGATAAGTACCTGATACCCTCCAGAACACTTCCGGTGTCCGAATACCATCGTCCTATATATCAATCTTTACCTGTCGGCCATTTCAGGACTCCTCGTCATGTCCTAGATTCATTCAGGACTCCGAACAACATTCAGTCACCAAATCACAAAACTCATGTAATACTATATCATCATCGAACGTTAAGCGTGCGGATCCTATGGGTTCGAGAACTATGTAGACACGACCGGGACATATCTCCAGTCAATAACCAATAGCGGAAACTGAATGCTCATATTGTCTCCTACATATTCTACGGAGATCTTTATCGGTCGAACCGTTGTGAGAACATACGCTATTCCCTTTGTCCATCGGTATGTTACTTGCCCGAGATTCGATCGTCGGTATCTACATACCTAGTTCAATCTCGTTACCGGCAAGTCTCTTTACTCGTTCCGTAATACCTCATCCTGCAACTAACTCATTAGTCACTTTTCTTGCAAGGCTTCTTATCATGTGCATTACCGAGAGGGCCCAGAGATACCTCTCCAATACTCGGAGTGACAAATCCTAATCTCGATCTATGCCAACCCAACAAACACCTTCGGAGATACCTGTAGAGCATCTTTATAATCACCCAGTTACGTTGTGACATTTGATAGCACACAAGGTATTCCTCAGGTATCTGGGAGTTGCATAATCTCATAGTCGAAGGAATATGTATTTGACATGAAGAAAGTAATAGCAATAAAACTGAATGATCAATATGCTAAGCTAACGGGTGGGCCTTGTCCATCACATCATTCTCCTAATGATGTGATCACGTTCATCAAATGGCAACACATGTCTATGGTTAGGAAACTTAACCATCTTTGATTAACGAGCTATTCTAGTAGAGGCTTACTAGGGACACAATGTTTTGTCTATGTATCCACATATGTATCAAGTTTCCGGTTAATACAATTCTAGTATGAATAATAAACATTTATCATGAATAAGGTAATATAAAAGAACAACTTTATTATTGCCTCTATGGCATATTTCCTTCAAAACGGACTTAAACGCCGGCCCAACGTGTCGACGCAAACCCAATCCCATCCGCGCATTGTCCATCTGGACCCACTCCTTGCCCAAATTTGCGCCTGATTTGTGCCCACACTTACACAAGATGGATGTGTTACCCAACTATCACCTCGGACCCACATGAAGAGAAGAAAATGTTGCCAGCTAACGTCGGCCCAACATGCCCACACGTACACATACATGAGAGAGACGGCTGCCCAACAACCACCCACGGTCCTACTAAATGCCCAACTATCACCTCGGACCCACATGGCAAACAGTGGAAACATCTGGAAGTCCACTTCTTCTTAAATAGCAAGCATGCGGGGGGCCTAGCTTCATCCACTTCCCATCCACATATACCAAATCTAGCCATACTCGCGTCCAGATGGAGCATGAGGAGGAGGAGCGTCGACAGCACGTTGACCGGCGCAAGTTTTTTTTAAAAAAAAATTAGTGAACTTTGGCCGGTGGTTTATCGGCCGCTTTAATGTTTAATTATGTTGACTTTATGTTTAACTAGCAAATATGCTCGTGAATTGCAACGAAGAAAAAAATCATTGCTCATAGACACATTAGACGACATCAACAAATCCCTTCAAATATTTCTCGATGTCGTACGGGAAATATCATGATAAGTGGTGTTGCGTAAAGACATAAATTTGGGATGATTTTTTAAGTGTACTAAAGGTGTGTCCAATTCATTAGACAACAGAAATATCTACCTAGGTTTCGGTATCAATTCATGCCTTTGTTGGCATTCCTCCTTAGTGATGCCCAAAAAATAGCGCATTACGCTAAAAGTAGCAAAGTACATTTTAGTACTAAATTATAGCATGCGCATAAGAGCACATATTATACATCTCCATCGAAAACAATTAATCCATAAGGACATGCATAACGCATGTTCAGGGTCGCATGTTCTCACAACCCTAGAATTTTCTTGTAAGTAGTTGCATCAGAGAGCATCATGCATCATGTTTAAATTGAACAAAGTTAAATTGAGGAAATTTGAAAGCCTCAAAATTTTAATTAAAAGAAGGGCAAAGAACCCTGGAAAATTGCACTTAATGTTTTCCAAAATGTTCTTATTAATTGTTTGATATTTTTGGCAAGGCTTTGCACCAAACCAAAAACAATGAACATTTTTAAGGAATATTTTGGGCACTAAATTTCAATCATTATTGTATCTATATTTGGAATTATATTCATAATATATAGGATATATTTTCAAATAACTTTGAAATATTTTATGTGCTGTTGGAGAAGTCCATCTAGCAACATAAAATTATTCAGAGGATATTTTGCACTATTTTGAATTTGTTTTCAATTTTCAAACAGTGGTAAAGTAGAAAAAAGCAGGAAAAAAAGAAAAAAGCAGAAACCCACCTGGGCCACCTACATGACCTCACCAGTGCGGCCTAGTAATGTAGAGGGCCCATCCCACCTCCTACCATGTCTTCTTCCTCGCGCCTACTGGCATTGTGCGTGTCGCGCGGCTACCTCCTCACTGCCTGCTTCCCCGCCTCCCCGAGCCATCTACGTCGCCTGGGAGATGCCCCGCAGCCCATCGTTCACTCCCCCATCTCCCTGATGCCTCTCTCCCTCTATCTCGCAATCGCCGCAACCAGCAGAGAGCACATTGTCGGCCATTGTCGTGGCCATATCCTACCATCGTCGCCCCACCCTTTCCGATAGCCTCGTCATCATCTCCGCCCAGACACACCTAGCCGGAAGATCTATTATTATAGTGTCTTGATTGAGCAATTTGACCATCTTCTCTATGAGGATTTCATGCGACTTTTTCTAGAAGTTGTTCCTTATGGATGTTTGTGCTCCAGAAGTCTGACCTATACTTGATGGCCATGTTAATGCTTTTAAGTATGATCGTGGTACCTAGAATATCAAGGAGAACATTAGAAGTGGAGTGCTAAATGTCTCTCGGTCGACCATCCAAGTTTTTTTCCTTGGCATTGCTAAGGTGAAATCTAAGAAAGTTTTGTCTTCCTTTGCATCTGCATTCTCCATCATTGTTCATCGTGGTAGTATGATGTGTTGCCAGAATCCTTGGCAGGGATGTTGGTAAAACCTTGATGAATATGGAAAAGCTCAAGTTCTTGAGAGCATGCTTAGACACTAGGTTATATCCTTGGTATCAATTGGAATGCGCCTTCCGTTTGCCGAGTTGTTCAATAACTCTAGTTTCCTTTCCAGCCGAGTATGCCATTGTTTCAAAAAATCATTTGTGAATTGCCTTGGGATGGTATGAAGAGTTTCCATGATCTCTATATGAAAAGTAATTCTTTTTACCACTTAAGGGAATAATTCTACGAGTCACCTTCCCTAAGGTGGCCGGTTATGGAATCATGGCAATTATTTCCTCGCTACTTTGAAACCACGCACCATCTTACTCAAATGTCGAATTGTTGCCTACCAATTTGAACCTTCATCATCTGTTATTTTCCGTCCCTCTCGATGTATGTATTGTTTCTCAGCTCAAGAAATGTTTCAACATCTCATTCCATGAGTTGATCATTAGTTGTCGATCTTCGAGAAGATCGATTCATGTAGGGTTTTCCTTTCTTTTCGTCGTCGTGCTGGGTGAAGATCCTGAAGGAAAGACGTTAAGATCAATATCATGCAATGACTCAACATCTCCGGGAAGGGCAGTTGGATAATGAAGATTGTGTAGTTTTGTGTCCCATCTGTCTTCTTCCCTCACATCTTGATTCTCAGGATGAGATTCTTGTTTACTGGGGGTGAGTTGTCACAACCCTAGAATTTGCTTGTAAGTAGTTGCATCAGAGAGCACCATGCATCATGTTTAAATTGAAGAAACTTGAATTGAGTAAATTTGAAAGCCTCAAAATTTTAATTAAAAGAATGACAAAGAACCCTGGAAAATTGCATTCAATGTGTTCCAAAATGTTCTTATTAATTGTTTGATATTTCTGGCAAGGCTTTTGCACCAAAAAAATAATGAACATTTTAAGGAATATTTTGCGCAATGAATTTAAATAATTATTGTATTTAAATTTGGAATTATATTCATAATATATAGGATGTATTTTCAAATAACTTTGAAACATTTTATGTGCTATTGGAAAAGTCCATCTAGCAACATAAAATTATTTAGAGGATATTTGGCACTGTTTTGAATTTGTTTTCAATTTTAAAACAATGGGAAAGTTAAAAAACAGAAAGAACAATAATAAAAATAAGAAACCCACCTAGGCCACCTACCCGACCTCACTCGTGCGGCCCAACACTATAGAGGGACCAACACACCTCCTCCACTGTCTTCTTCCCCGGGCCTACTGGCACTGTGCGTGTCGTGCACGCGTTCATCCGCGAGCACCTCTGTAACACCCCGGATGTAACATTCCCAATTTGTACTCCAACTCTTGTCGTCTCCGGCGTTAAGTTATATTTATTTCCTCAGGTTCGGGTTTTGTCTCCGTGTGTTGTTGTCGTTGTCATGCATCTCATATCATGTCATCATGTGCATTGCATTTGCATACGTGTTCATCTCATGCATTCGAGCATTTTCCCCCGTTGTCCGTTTTGCATTTCGGCGCTTCATTCTCCTCCGGTGGTCATTTCTAGCTTTCTTTCGTGTGTGGGGATTAAGCATTTCCGGATTGGACCGAGACTTGCCAAGCGGCCTTGGTTTACTACCGGTAGACCGCCTGTCAAGTTTCGTACCATTTGAACTTCGTTTCATACTCCAATGGTTAACCGAGGGACCGAAAAGGCCTCGTGTGTGTTGCAGCCCAACACCCCTCCAATTTGGCCCAAAACCCACCTAAGTCTTTTCCATCATCTAGATCGTTCGATCACGATCGCGTGGCCGAAAACCGCACCTCATTTGGACTCTCCTAGCTCCCTCTACCTATATATTGAGCCTCCTCCCCGAAAATCCGGACGAAACCCTAGACCTCCTCCTCCTCCAGCCGCCGGACAAAATTCGGACGGCCGGACGTGTCCGTTCGATCCGCCCGGACCAATCGCCGAGCGCCATGTGGCGCCATGCCCACTTCGTCGCCTCCCGCCGCCGCCGGCCCGCGGGGCCCGCGTCTAGCCCGCGGGGCCCGTTCCCCTCCGCCCCTTCGCGCCAAGCTCCAGGGAGAGGAGCTCCCGAGCTCCGGCGATCTCCGCCCGGTGCGGCCGCCTCCGGCCGCCTCCGCAACGCCGCCCGCCGCAGCCGCCTCTAGCCGCCTCCGCCCGGCGTCGCCGCCTCCAGCCGCCTCCACAGCGCCGCCCGCCGCAGCCGCCGCCGCCGACTCCGCCCCGGCCAGATCCGGCCGCCGCCCCACCGGATCCGGCCACTACCTCCTCTCTCCGGCCGTCTACAGTGCAGATCCGGCGAGCTCCTCGATTTCCGCGTCGGGTCAAACCCTAATCCGGAGGTTGAATTTTTTCTAAGTCCCTAAATTCCAGATCCAAGTTGCCATGTTCATAGCTCCGTAACTTTGCATCCGTAGCTCCGATTCATGCATCTAGCATATCAAAATGTTCACCTCAGAGAGTACATCATTTCATTCCATTGCATCATTTTCATTTGAGTTCATCTTGATGCCCGAAATGCTGTTAGAAGAGGGCTACTTGAGTTATTTGTCAGATCTGCTAATCCGTTTAGGTTTTTGTCATTTTTGCCATGATTAATGTGTGCATGATATGCCCTGATGCTCTACATGTGTTTTGTTAAGGGTTTTGTCATCTTTCCAGAGGTGCAACCCATGTATTTTTGTGATGTGTGTGGTGACTTGTGCAAGCTTGCAAAGTGGTGCACTTGCTAATTCTGTTTTCAGGGACTTGGCAATTCCACTAAGTCCTTGATCTGTTTAGCTCATGATGCCATATGTTCATATTGTTTCCTAGTGATCCGTCCCTCTTTTGAGGATGATCACTAAGGATGTTTTGTTATTATTGCAGTGCTCTATCCATCCATGTCTTTGTTCGCAATTATGGAGCACCCTATCTTGAGTCAATCGAGCTCTACTTTTGCTACTTCCTGAATCTGGGCAGATTGTCAACTTGTTTGCAATTTTGCCGGTGATGTTGTAGTTGATCCGTGCATGCTATGCTATTGTTCTTGCCATGTCTAGCTTGAATTTTGTGCCTTCTTGATGGGTGTATGCTTGTCTTGCCATGACTTGCACCGTAGTGAGTGCATCGAGCTCGTAAACATGCCTACTTGAGTTATATTTCAGCATGTGCCAGTTTTTCACTAAGTCTGAAAAACTGATTATGTTTTTGCTATGTTCACATGCTTGCAATTGTATTTTCTGATCCCTTTTGGCTCAAGGTCACTAAGGGACTTTTGTTAAGCTCTTTGAGTAGCTCCATGCCATGCTTTACTTTGCCATGTTCAGATCCTGTAGCATGTAGTTTTGTTGCTCCGAAGAGGGCTACCTGATCTGAAATTCCAGACAAGTGTTAATTTCACTAAGTCCGAGATCTGTTTGCCATATGCATTTTTGCCATGCTTGTTTGAACCTGTTAATGGATGAATTGGCCGTAGCTCAGTGCTAGACTTTTGTTAAGAATCTTGTATGCATCCCTGCCATGTATTTTGTTGTCATGTTTGGGTGCCGTAGCATGTTCATCTCATTGCATTTAGATGGCTACTTGTTGTAAATCGCAGACCGGTGTCATTTTGAATCGCTTGCCATTTCCAAACCGTAACTCCGATTCCGGCGTTCTTTATATCGTTTTCAAGAGATTTCATCTCATATTTTCAGTGGCACACTTGGAATTCCAAGTTGAGTCCAGGTTCATGCGTTTCCTGTCATATCTTGCATTTTGCATCCCGCATCGCATCCCGCATAGCATATCATCATCGCATCGTCTTGTTTGGGTTCTTGCACGTGGTTGATTGTATCCTTGTTGCTTGTTTGTCTTGTTTGGGTAGAGCCAGGAGACGAGTTCGCTAATGAGGAGCCCATTGAGTTTGCTTTCAAGGATCCAGTCAACTCTGACAACTGTGCAGGCAAGATGATCATACCCTCGAAATCACTACTATCTTTGCTATGCTAGTTTGCTCGCTCTTTTGCTTTGCCAATGCTACGATGCCTACCATTTGCTTGCAAGCCTCCCAAATTGCCATGTCAAACCTCTAACCCTCCATTGTCCTAGCAAACCGTTGATTGGCTATGTTACCGCTTTGCTCAGCCCCTCTTATAGCGTTACTAGTTGCAGGTGAAGATCGGAGGCCGTTCCTTATTGGAATATTTATTTACTTGTTGGGATATCATTATATTATCTTGTTATCTTAATGCACCTATATACTTGGTAAAGGGTGGAAGGTTCGGCCTCTCGCCTAGTGTTTTGTTCCACTCTTGCCGCCCTAGTTTCCGTCATATCGATGTTATGTTCCCGGATTTTGCGTTCCTTACGCGGTTGGGTTATAATGGGAACCCCTTGATAGTTCGCCTTGTTTAAAGCTTTTCCAGCAATGCCCAACCTTGTTTTACCATTTGCCACCTAGCCTTTTCTTTCCCTTGGGTTCTGCAGACTCAAGGGTCATCATTATTTTAACTACCCCCTGGGCCAGTGCTCCTCTAAGTGTTGGTCCAAACTGTCAGCCACCGGTGGCTACCAGGGGCAACTCTGGGCTGGCCTACCGGAAGTTTAGACAATCTGAGTGTGCCCTGAGAAAGAGATATGTGCAGCTCCTATCGGGATTTGTTGGCTCATTCGGGCGGTGTTGCTGGTCTTGTTTTAACCTGTCGAAATGTCTTGAAGAACCGAGATACCGAGTCTGATCGGAACGTCTTGGGAGGAGGTCTATTCCTTTGTTGACCGTGAGAGCTTGTAATGAGCTAAGTTGGGACTCCCCTGCAGGGATTTGATCTTTCAAAAGTTGTGCCCGCGGTTATGGGCAGATGGGAATTTGTTAATGTCCGGTTGTAGATAACTTGAACCTTAACTTAATTAAAATGAATCAACTGAGTGTGTTACCATGATGGCCTCTTCTCGGCGGAGTCCGGGAAGTGGACACGATGTTGGAGTAATGTTTGCGCATGTTGCTCTCTAGTTTCACGCTCGCGCTTTGCCTCCTCTTCTCCCTCTCTTTTGTGAATAAGTTAGCCACCATACTTGCTAGTCGCTTGCTGCAGTTCCACTCATATTTACCTTGCCTTACCTATAAGCTTAAATAGTCTTGATCGCGAGGGTGTGAGATTGCTGAGTCCCTGTGGCTCACGGATTACTATTACACCAGATGCAGGGCCTGATGATTCCGCTCCAGCAGACGCGTTTGAGCTCAAGTGGGAGTTCGACGAAGACTCTCAACGTTACTATGTTTCCTTTCCCGATGATCAGTAGTGGCGCCCAGTTGGGGGTGATTGGGACCGTGTCGCATATTGGGTTCTCTTTTATTTTGGCACCGTAGTCGGGCCATGAGTGTTTGGATGATGTAATGTTATTTACGTACTTGATTGACGTGGCGAGTGTAAGCCAACTATGTTATCTCCCCTTTATTATTTACATTACATGGGATGTTGTGAAGATTGCCTAACTTGCGACATATGCCTTCAATGCGATTATGCCTCTAAGTCGTGCCTCGACACGTGGGAGCTATAGTCGCATCAAGGGTGTTACAACCTCCTCCCTGCCTGGTTCCCTACCACCCCGAGCCATCCGTGTTGCCTGGGAGTTGCCCTGCAGCCCCTCATCCACCCCCCCCCCATCTCCCTGGTGCCTCTCTCCCTCTATCTCGCAGCTGCCGCAACCACCAGAGAGCACACCGCTTGCATAGTCGTGACCACAGCCTACCATCGTCACCATACCCTATCCGCTCGCCTCGTCGTCCTCGCCTGCATCTTCTCCGCCCAGACACACGTCGCCGGAAGCCCTACCTCGACACCTACATCCTCGATCATCGGACCTCGTTGCCGTCGATTCGGTGCAACTAGAACCTCCCCGACCCCGACGAGCTATTCTTTGAGACCGTTGTGAACCCTGCATCATTCCCCCTTCTCCCCTGGCCATTCCTCCTCCTAGCTATCGCCCTCGAGATCATCGAGCTTCGGCCATCGCCATGGCCAGCGAGCCTCGCGCTCACGAGCACTCCCGCTCGCTCCAGTAGCACCCTCGTGCTTGCCACATCCCGAGGAAACAAACGCGCCATGCCGGTTTATCTCTTCTGCGCTAAAACCCTACATCCGCTCGAGGCCGAGCTCTGCTACCGCCTGAGCTCGCTGCCGGCACCACCCCAGCTCCAGCCACAGCCACCGTTGGACACACCGCGTTGCAGCCATCCAGACGGGACCGGCCCCGCTCGCTCCTGTCGCCGAAATCGCTAGAACGGCAAACACTGCCGTGCCGGATTAGCGCCGACGATTAGCCGTCATTAACCTTGTCATTAGCGCCTAACCAACCCCACTCTTAGCCACTGACAGTGGGTCAAATCCTAGTCAACGCGGGATTAAACTAGGCCAGCCATTGTGCCACTAACTACTAGGCCCCACCAGTCAGGTTTGACTAGGTCAACTGTTGACATCACCCTGATGCAGTAAATGTTTTCTGGATTTTAAAATAAATCAGAAATGATTTATTAAATTCCGAAAAATGCTTAAAACTTCTAAAAATAATAGAAATTCAATCGTAACTCATATGCAAATAATTTATATATGAAAAATTATCAAAAAAATCCAAAGAATCTGTTTATGCCATGTTCATGCATGTTTGAGAAACTTAACAAAACTGTTTAGGTCAATTCATTTAAATGGCATTTGAAATGTTCATACAACTTTGGTTCAAACCAACTTCATCTAACCATGTTACTGATTAGCTTAGCTCAAGTTTAGCACCTTGTTAAGCTGTCATATCATACATGTTTGATCATTGCATTAAATGTTGTTCCTTTATATGTTTGCCATAGGTTGTTCCCTCTCTATAGACGTTGTTCCGATGTTGAGATTGATACCACTCATGAAGAGCAATGCTATCTTCAGAAGTGCCAGGCAAGTGAACCCCCTTTGAGCATTATGACAACAATGATTGAACTACTACATATTGTGGTAGCTGAACCCATTCCTCTGCATGACCTGTTTTTTGCCACAGTAAATAGTTGAAACCCACTAGCATGAGTAGGAGTTGTTTGAGCCATGACTTTCCTACTCATTCATGCTTGTTGTTTATGACTACTATGCTTAGAGTTGTGCTAGGTTTGTTTCATCTAGGATGGATTGGGATGGTGGTGAACATGTCCTACTTTTGAGAGCTAAGTGTGTGAACACGATTTGGTAAAGGTAGCAATGAGAGGCCATGTAGGAGTACATGGTGGTTGTCTCATTGTAACCGTCCTAAGGAACAGAGTTCTGTGTTTGTGATCAAAGACAGTTACTACCACACATTGGGTTCCGGTAACTTGACCCTTCTCGGCTTATTTATCACCTCGATCTCTGTACAGGAGTTGCAACTAGTTTCTGGTGTTGTAGGTTGTGTTAGCAGTCTACCAAGTGGCACCCCGTACAGGTGTGCTTGGGACAGACTAGGCACTGTGGCACGGTGTACCAAGTGGCACCCAGATGGCGGGCTTGGGAACCCTGCTCACATCGTTTGGGGTTGTAGTGGAAACCTCGGTCGGACTTCCTTGTGGATGGAACTCAAATAGGTGATAAACCTGGACTAGAGTCTTGTGTGGTTAATCAAGTCGTGGATGATACCCTCGTTGGGCTTCCACTTGAAGGTTGCGAAGATACATGAAGTGTACATGGTGGTAAGTGGTGAGAGCATGTGTGAAGAAGGACACCCCTGGAGGGTAATATGATCTATTCGAATAGCTGCGTCTGTGGTTATGGACTACTTGGAAAGCTTATATGGTTCATAGATAACTTGAACTGGATACCCTAAAATGCGCAAGATAAGCGTGAGTGCTATGACTGGCCTTCTCGTAGGGAGACGGGAGTAGATCCATAATGGTGTATTGGTATGATGAATATGTGGACTCGTGTGCGCCAACTGAAAGAATTAATAGAAGAAACTTGACTTGAGGAAATTTGAAAGCCTCAAAATTTTAATTAAAAGAAGGGCAAACAACCCTGGAAAATTGCATTCAATGTTTTCCAAAATGTTCTTATTAATTGGTTGATATTTTTGGTTATGAAATTTTCCAGGGTTTTTTGCCCTTCTTTTTAATTAAAATTTTGAGGCTTTCAAATTTCCTCAATTCAAGTTTCTTCAATTTAAACATGATGCATGATGCTCTCTGATGCAACCACTTACAAGCAAATTATAGGGCTATGACACATGTTAACATTGATATTCTTAAACACATCTTTATAGACCGATTTATGAAAATCAACATTAAGCCATTGGTTTACATATAGCTCATATGAGTAGTTTAGTGTACATCATCTATATGAGTTGGTCATTGTGCACTCGCTAAAATAGAGAGGATGATTATGTGCTTGTGGTAACATTTAGCATATACATCCCCTATGGTGCCAATAATAGAATTTTTTAGAGCATCAAACTATCCTATCTAGCCCTTTTAAATGGGCGTAAAACATATATAATAGGCATACTCCAACGGGCCATTTGCATTTATGTCCCTAACTCAAACGACCTAATCAAATATACCCCTAATTCGAAAGCCTTCTCAAATTTGCCCCTCTGCCGTTAGGTTCCCTTATAGAAATGCCCTTCTGCGCCATTACCGTCCAGTCAAACAGTTTTGACCATCCTGAAAAAATAGCAAAAAAATCTAAAATTTTGTGAGATCGAAGATACTCATGTGCCCAAGGTGTGTGCAAATTTTCGTGCTATTTGGACATTCCAGGAGCTCGTGGCGAGGAAAAACAGTTAATCTGCACGCTTGTGAACAATAAATTTGAAATAAAATAGCAAGAAAATTTTAAAAATATGAAATTTTTTGGCATCAAAGTGGCTTGGGTGCACAAGGTGCTTGCGAGTTTTTGTGATCAAATGACATGCGAGGAGCTCTAGCAAGAAAAAACAAAATAGTCATTTTTCCCAAGTTTTTTCCCGAGCCAAATTTTGTCTTTTTCTCCACGAGCCCCTCCAATGTCCAAACACAACAAAAATCTGCACGCAGCTTGCAGACTCGTGCCTCTTTGATGCCAAAATATTTCATATTTTTTTGAATTTTCTTGCTATTTTTTTGAATTTACTGTTCACATGCTTACATATTTATTATTTTTCCTCTGACACGAGCTCCTGAAATGTACAAACAGCACGAAACTTTTCATGCACCTTGCAAACCTGAGTATCTTTGATCCCACAAATTTTCAGATTTTTTAGAATTTTTTTGCTATTTTTTTCAGGACGGTCAAAGCCCTTTGACCGGCTTTGACCTGCTTTGACCGGACGGTAACGGCACAGAAGGGTATTTCTATAAGTGCACCTAACGGCGGAGTGGCAAATTTGAGCAGGCTTTGAAATTAGGGGTAAATCTTAGAGTAGGCACAAATTAGGGGCCTAGATGTAAATGTCCCTACTCCAAATACACCATATAAAGAAATGTATAAATTAAGCGTACGTCCTAAAGGAAAATTCAAAAATGATTAACATGCATGATAATATCATATTGAATTTTACACATTTTTCTGAGCTATTTCCATATATAATAGCTTTAATTTAAAGTTATGATATAAAAGATATGAATATTTCGATAAATACTTAAATTTGCCAAAAAAAAGTTAAAAGGGATAGCAAATGGGCCAAAATTTCACACGGTGCAGCCTATCTACTAACCGACGCTCGGGTGATGCAATTCTATTCTATGCCAACGAAAATTTAGAGTAAAGGGAGAAAAAAGACAGTAGCGGGACTCGAGCTCTGACATGAGTTGAACTCTGGTGGGCTGGGGGATACCACTGTCCCTCTAAGCATCCAACCACAGGTTGGTTCGACAATAGCCCTTTCATTATTAAGTACTAGTAGAACGCTTGTGCGTTGCTACGGGCTATATTAAATATAAGTAAATCAGACAAATGATTAAACTCGTCTCAAAGGTCTAAGCTTATTTCTACCTCATATGTCCAAGCGTGTTCGCACATCAAACAGGTGTGAGTGAGATCCCTAAAATTAAATAGTCTCGATAGTCTAGTCACCCTAAAATACAACCCATTGGCAAGAAATATGGTTGTCTAGACTATCTGTCATGCTATGTCCAACTCAGGGTCCCAACACAAAAACCCCGCGCCACACACAGCCTTCTCTTTTTTCTGTTGAATCCTCCCCTTCCTGCTTAGTTTTCTGTCATAGTGGGACATATCTCGCTGGAGCCCCCGCCTGTGAAACTGGACAGATGCTGACCTCACCCTCACCACACCGTACTTCCCCACGGACCGGCAAGGAGGAGTCCCCCGCCAACAACCCTGCTCCTTGCCCTGATCCTAACCAAAAAATTATATAACTTGATAAAAATATATAAACCACTCGCTCATGCAATTTGTTGCAAACCCATATCTAGAGAAATCCAATTTGCCTCATTTTCTAAAGTAGGGAAATAATTTCCCTCAGACAATCGTCAATAAAAAGACCAACCCCAACCCTCGTCTCGCTCACTCTCAACCCTCTAAAGTAGGAAATGGTCAATGTGTTGCAACAAGGGAGAGATAATCCTTAAAAAATATTAGTGACGTTTTGCAACCTAAATATCAACTCTTTGGCACGACATATAGTCTCAGGCATGGTAACAATTTATAATTTCTGTTGTAGCAATAACTTAGAATCATGATGTATAGTAGCCGAAACAACATCAGCCAACACCCAGACTTCCATAGTTCTTCTTCAACACTTTTTGAATGGATGCTTCTAAGGACATTTTTTGAATGGATGCTTCTAATGGTATTGTATATGTAATCGGTGAGACCGTGAGTCAATAACGCTTAAGATGATGGTGCACTCGATAGCAGTTGCATTCCAGAAGGGCCCGATCACAGGTTGTGGTCAATTAAAAGAAATAAATTATCCTTCTGTCAATGCTGCTGGAAGATCAAGACCATTACTGCTTTTAAGTTAGCCTTGCATGTCTCAAATCTTATAGTGCTTTCCTTCATGGTAGCCGATAATCACACACGTGATTAAACCAACATTTATAATATATAATTACAGTACACTGGTATGGAAAAGATCTTTTTTTAAGAAATGATTTTATAGAAGAAACTGAAAGGGAGCTAAGACACATTTTCCAAACAGCTTATGTTGTTGAATTTGGTCCACTGCCCTTGGGCATTTAGGCATAATTTGGAACACAAAAATAGTGTTGTATTGGTAACATCCTTGAAAGAGTGATTATTGTTATTTTTTGAAACAAAGGCAAAAGATTTGCCTCATCCATTAAATAAGAGGAGAGTTTACCCCGCAAAAAAACAATTGGAGGTGTCCATGTGAGCAAGACCAAGCTTCTCAATGATTGATCTCCAAAGCCTAAGCGTGTAGCAACACTTGAAGAAAAGATGTCCACCCATTTCTTCTTCCCTTTTGCATAGTTGGCAAAGGCCACAGTTTGCCCAACCACGCTTTTCTAACCGGCTGGCACTTCTGATACGTCTCCAACGTATCTATAATTTTTGATTGCTCCATGCTATATTATCTTATATTTTGGACATTATTGGTCTTTATTATACATTTTTATATTATTTTTGGGACTAACCTACTAACCGGAGGCCCAACCCAGAATTGTTGTTTTTTTGCCTATTTTAGGGTATCGAAGAAAAGGAATATCAAATGGATTCCAAACGGAATGAAACTTTCGGGAACGTGATTTTTGGAACGAACAAGATCCAGGAGACTTGGACCCTACGTCAAGCAACCATCAGGGAAGCCACGAGGTAGGGGGGGCGCGCCTACCCCCCTTGGCGTGCCCTCCACCCTCGTGGGCCCCCTGTTGCTCCATCGACGTACTTCTTCCTCCTATACATTCCTACGTACCCCGAAACGATCAGATACGGAGCCAAAACCCTAATTCCACCGCCGTAACTTTCTGTATCCACGAGATCCCATCTTGGGGCCTGTTCCGGAGCTCCGCCGGAGGAGGCATCGATCACGGTGGGCTTCTACATCAACATCATAGCTTCTCCGATGAAGTGTGAGTAGTTTACCTCAGACCTTCGGGTCCATAGTTATTAGCTAGATGGCTTCTTCTCTCTTTTTGGAGCTCAATACAAAGTTCTCCCCCTCTCTTGTGGAGATCTATTCGATGTAATCTTCTTTTGCGGTGTGTTTGTTGAGATTGATGAATTGTGGGTTTATGATAAAGTTTATCTAGGAACAATATTTCAATCTTCTCTAAATTATTTTATGTATGATTGGTTATCTTTGCAAGTATCTTCGAATTATCAGTTTGGTTTGGCCTACTAGATTGATCTTTCTTGCCATGGGAGAAGTGCTTAGCTTTGGGTTCAATCTTGCGGTGTCCTTTCCCAGTGATAGTAGGGCAGCAGGGCACGTATTGTATGGTTGCCATCGAGGATAACAAGATGTTTTTTATCATATTGCATGAATTTATCCCTCGACATCATGTCATCTTCCTTAAGGCATTACTCTGTTCTTATGAACTTAATACTCTAGATGAATGCTAGATAGCGATCGATATGTGGAGTAATAGTAGTAGATGTAGGCAAGAGTCGGTCTACTTGTCTTGGACCTAATGCCTATATACATGATCATACCTAGATATTCTCATAACTATGCTCAATTCTGTCAATTGCTCAACAGTAGTTTGTTCACCCACCGTAAAATACTTATGCTCTTGAGAGAAGCCACTAGTGAAACCTATGGCCCCCAGGTCTATCTTCATCATATTAATCTTCCAATACTTAGTTATTCTCATTGCTTTTATTTTACTTCGCATCTTTATCATAAAAATACCAAAATATTATCTTATCATATCTATCAGATCTCACTCTCGTAAGTGACCGTGTAGGGATTGACAACCCCTTATCGCGTTGGTTGCGAGGATTTATTTGTTTTGTGCAGGTGCGAGGGACTCGCGCGTAGCCTCCTACTGGATTGATACCTTGGTTCTCAAAAACTGAGGGAAATACTTATGCTACTTTGCTGCATAACCCTTTCCTCTTCAAGGGAAAACCAACGCAGTGCTCAAGAGGTAGCAAGAAGGATTTCTGGCGCCGTTACCGGGGGGGTCTACGCAAAAGTCAACATACCAAGTACCCATCACAAACCCTTATCTCCCGCATTACATTATTTGCCATTTGCCTCTTGTTTTCCTCTCCCCCACTTCACCCTTGCCATTTTATTCGCACTCTCTCTCTCTCTCTCTATCCTCCCTCTCTTTTTCTGTTCGCCTCTTTTCCATTTGCTTGTCATTATGGCTAGTCCCTTTTCTTCTCCATTGTCTCCTGAGAATGAAGTTCTAAATTTTAAGAAAAGGGAGGGAGAAAATCTAAAAGACGCTTGGTATAGAATTTGCAACACTCAAATAGATCTACCAGGAAGCAATCTACTTCCGTTCTTCTTTGCAATTTTTATGTAGGTGCTACTCCTTGGTACAGATATATCCTTGATACCATTACCGGAGGGAACTTCTTGGGTAGTCATAATTTTTATTCTTATAATGCTATGGTAGATTTGTTTGGCTCACCACCTCTTTTGGTTAATGGAACTACGTTAACTTTGTAGCATGTAATGCAAAGACTTGAAATTATTGAGAATAAGGTTGCTACTGTAGAGTTAATTGAAAATTTGGATAAAAAGATCCACAACCAAATTACTCAATATGGATCTAAAGTAGGAGTCACTTTGAAAACTATTAAAGAAAAGGAACCTGTAGTTAATGAGAAAATAAATTAGGATTCCACTAGAATCGATAAACTTGAGGATATTATTACCAACTTGGGAACCGCTTTTTCTTCTGTAAAGAATACTCCAAGTCCTCCCACTAAAATTGCCAAGCCTATGTATGTTCCTAAAAATAAGGGTGAATTTTCTAGTAAGGAAACTGCGGATCTCAAATCTATAAGTATTCATCCCAATCTTTTTGCTATCATTAAGGAACCATTTGTTACAAATGAATTTTTTGATCTTGTGCCTAAAATTTTAATAATCAATAAAAAGAAAGAAATTCCTAAGGATGGTAGATGCCTCATTGAAGAATTACCTACCAAAGATGGCAATACCTAGATCTATCCTTGCTTTTTATGCCTAGCTAGGGGCGTTAAACGATAGCGCTTGTTGGGAGGCAACCCAATTTTATTTTTATTCCTTGCTTTTTGCTCCTGTTTAGTAACAAATAATTTATCTAGCCTCTTTTTTTGTTGTGCTTTTTGTGTTTAATTAGTGTTTGTGCCAAGTAGAACCGTTGGGAAGACTTGGGGAAAGTCTTGTTAATCTTCCTGTAAAAAAACAGAAACTTTAGCGCTCACGAGAACTGCTGCAATTTTTATTTGGAAAGTGATATTTAGTTAATTATTTTTGCATATGATTAATAGATAAATTCCTCACGCCCAGAAATTTAGTTTTGAATTGTTGGGGTTCCAGATCTTGCGCTAGCTACAGATTACTACAGACTGTTCTGTTTTTGACAGATCCTGTTTTTCACGTGTTGTTTGCTTATTTTGATGAATCTATGGCTAGTAAAATAGTTTATAAACCATAGAGAAGTTGGAATACAGTAGGTTTAACACCAATATAAATAAAGAATGAGTTCATTACAGTACCTTGAAGTGGTCTTTTGTTTTCTTTCACTCACGGAGCTCACGAGATTTTCTACTTTAAGTTTTGTGTTGTGAAGTTTTCAAGTTTTGGGTACGGATTTGATGGATTATGGAACAAGGAGTGGCAAGAGCCTAAGCTTGGGTATGCTCATGGAACCCCCAATATAATCTAAGGATACCAAAAAGCCAAAGCTTGGGGATGCCCCAGAAGGCATCCCCTCTTTCGTCTACTTCCATCGGTAACTTTACTTGGAGCTATATTTTTATTCACCACGTGATATGTGTTTTGCTTGGAGCGTCTTGTATGATTTGAGTTTTTGCTTTTTAGTTTACCACAATCATCTTTGCTGTACACACCTTTTGAGAGAGACACACATGATTCAGAAATTATTAGAATACTCTATGTGCTTCACTTATATCTTTTGAGCTATATAGTTTTGCTCTAGTACTTCACTTATATCTTTTAGAGCGCGGTGGTGGATTTGTTTTATAGAAACTATTGATCTCTCATGCTTCACTTATATTATTTTGAGAGTCTTAAATAGCATGGTAATTTGCTTAAATAATCCTAATATGCTAGGTATTCAAGATTAGTAAAAACTTTCTTATGCGTGTTTTGAATACTAAGAGAAGTTTGATGCTTGATGATTGTTTTGAGATATGGAGGTAGTGATATTAAATTTGTGCCTGTTGAGTAGTTGTGAAATTGATAAATACTTGTCTTGAAGTTTGCAAGTCCCGTAGCATGCACGTATGGTAAACGTTATGTAACAAATTTGAAACATTAGGTGTTCTTTGATTGTCTTCCTTATGAGTGGCGGTCGGGGACGAGCGATGGTCTTTTCCTACCAATCTATCCCCCTAGGAGCATGCGCGTAGTGCTTGGTTTTTGATGACTTGTAGATTTTTGCAATAAGTATGTGAGTTCTTTATGACTAATGTTGAGTCCATGGATTATATGCACTCTCACCTTTCCATCATTGCTAGCCTCTTCGGTACCGTGCATTGCCCTTTCTCACATTGAGAGTTGGTGCAAACTTTGCTGGTGCATCCAAACCCCGTGATATGATACGCTCTGTCACACATAAGCCTCCTTATATCTTCCTCAAAACAGCCACCATACCTACCTATTATGGCATTTCCATAGCCATTCCGAGATATATTGCCATGCAACTTTCCACCATCCTGTTTATCATGACACGTTCATCATTGTCATATTGCTTTGCATGATCATGTAGTTGACATCGTATTTGTGGCAAAGCCACCGTTCATAATTCTTTCATACATGTCACACTTGATTCATTGCATATCCTAGTACACCACCGGAGGCATTCATATAGTCATGCCTTGTTCTAGTATCGAGTTGTAATCATTGAGTTGTAAATAAATAGAAGTGTGATGATCATCATTTAATAGAGCATTGTCACAATATAAAAAAAGAGAAAGGCCAAAAAAGAAGGCCCAAAAAAGAGAAATGAAAAGGGACAACTCTACTATCTTTTTTTCCTTGTGCTTCAAAGTAGCACCATGATCTTCATGATAGAGAGTCTCTTGTTTTGTTACTTTCATGTACTAGTGGGAATTTTTCATTATAGAACTTGGCTTGTATATTCCAACAATGGGCCTCCTCAAGTGCCCTAGGTCTTTGTGAGCAAGCAAGTTGGATGCACACCCACTAGTTTCTTTTGTTGAGCTTTCATACATTTTATAGCACTAGTGCATCCGTTGCATGGCAATCCCTACTCCTTGCATTAACATCAATCGATGGGCATCTCCATAGCCCATTGATTAGCCTCGTTGATGTGAGACTTTCTCTTTTTTGTCTTCTCCACATAACCCCCATCATTATACTCTATTCCACCCATAGTGCTATATCCATGGGTCACGCTCATGTATTGCATGAAGGTTTATAAAGTTTGAGATTACTAAAGTATGAAACAATTTCTTGGCTTGTCATCGGGATTATGCATGATGAGAGCATTCTTGTGTGACGAAAATGGAGCATGACTAAACTATATGATTTTGTAGGGATGAACTTTCGTTGGCCATGTTATTTTGAGAAGACATAATTGCTTAGTTAGTATGCTTGAAGTATTATTATTTCTATGTCAATATTAAACTTTTATCTTGAATCTTTAGGATCTGAATATTCATGCCACAATTAAGAAGTATTACATTGAAATTATGCCAAGTAGCATTCCACATCAAAAGTTCTGTTTTTATCATTTACCTACTCGAGGACGAGTAGGAATTAAGCTTGGGGATGCTTGATACGTCTCCAACGTATCTATAATTTTTGATTGCTCCATGCTATATTATCTTCTGTTTTGGACATTATTGGGCTTTATTATACACTTTTATATTATTTTCGGGACTAACCTACTAACTGGAGGCCCAACCCAGAATTGATGTTTTTGCCTATTTTAGGGTTTCGAAGAAAAGGAATATCAAACAGAGTCCAAACAGAATGAAACTTTCGGGAACGTGATTTTTGGAACGAACAAGATCCAGGAGACTTGGACCCTATGTCAAGCAACCATCAGGGAAGCCACGAGGTAGGGGGGCGCGCCTACCCCCCTAGGCGTGCCCTCCACCCTCGTGGGCCCCCTGTTGCTCCATCAACGTACTTCTTCCTCCTATATATTCCTACGTACCCCGAAATGATCAGATACGGAGCCAAAACCCTAATTCCACCGCCGTAACTTTCTGTATCCACGAGATCCCATCTTGGGGCCTGTTCCGGAGCTCCGCCGAAGGAGGCATCGATCATGGAGGGCTTCTATATCAACACCATAGCCTCTCCGATGAAGTGTGAGTAGTTTATCTCAGACCTTCGGGTCCATAGTTATTAGCTAGATGGCTTCTTCTCTCTTTTTGGATCTCAATACAAAGTTCTCCCCCTCTCCTGTGGAGATCTATTCGATGTAAACTTCTTTCATGGTGTGTTTGTTGAGATCGATGAATTGTGGGTTTTTGATCAAGTTTATCTATGAACAATATTTGAATCTTCTCTGAATTCTTTTATGTATGATTGGTTATCTTTGCAAGTCTCTTCTAATTATCAGTTTGGTTTTGCCTACTAGATTGATCTTTCTTGCAATGGGAGAAGTGCTTAGCTTTGGGTTCAATCTTGCAGTGTCCTTTCCTAGTGACAGTAGGGGCAGCAAGGCACATATTGTATTGTTGCCATCGAGGATAACAAGATGGGGTTTTTATTCTATTGCATGGATTTATCCCTCTACATCATGTCATCTTGCTTAAGGCGTTACTCTGTTCTTATGAACTTAATACTTTAGATGCATGCTGGATAGCGGTCGATTTGTGGAGTAATAGTAGTAGATGCAGGCAGGAGTCGGTCTACTTGTCTCGGACGTGATGCCTGTATACATGATCATACCTAGATATTCTCATAACTATGCTCAATTTTGTCAATTGCTCAACAGTAATTTGTTCACCCACCATAAAATACTTATGCTCTTGTGAGAAGCCACTGGTGAAACCTATGGCCCCCGGGTCGATCTTGATCATATTAATCTTCCAATACTTAGTTATTCTCATTGCTTTTATTTTACTTTGCATCTTTATCATAAAAATACCAAAAATATTATCTTATCATATCTATCAAATCTCACTCTCGTAAGTGACCGTGTAGGGATTGACAACCCCTTATCGCGTTGGTTGCGAGGATTTATTTGTTTTGTGCAGGTGCGAGGGACTCGCGCGTAGCCTCCTACTGGATTGATACCTTGGTTCTCAAAAACTGAGGGAAATACTTATGCTACTTTGCTGCATCACCCTTTCCTCTTCAATGGAAAACCAACGCAGTGCTCAAGAGGTAGCTACTCCAAATCCTATTTTGTATTGCTAACGAAGCATAAAACTTCACTTTTGGAGGTGCCCACACTTTTCCAAACCATGAGATCCATGGGGGATAGAGCCAAGCCAAGAAACTGAGCTTTGTACGCGATGGACGCTGTGTAGATTCGATCATTGGAGTGCTTCGAAACAATATCGTCTTTGACTTGCTTGTTAAGGTGGTAATCGTGCACAAGCATCCATTAAGTTAAAAATTCCCAGATGTGGTCAATGAAGATTATGGTGTCAGGCTAGATCTTGAGAATCCACGCGTTTCCATTGAGGGTCTCACGCACCTTCCATTTTTTTCTCCTCGAAGCATCAAAGAGAAACAGTGCAATGTCCTTTGGCTTGCAGCCAAGGAGCCAAGGGGAATCCCAAAAAGGTGTTTTGGGAACATCCCCAATGGTGATAGTAGTAGAGGTATAGAAGAACTCATAGTCGTCGTTGGTGCAAGGGTTGCCAAGACCCACCCATTGTTGGGGAACGTAGCAATAATTCAAAAAAATTCCTACGTGTCACCAAGATCAATCTATGGAGTCATCTAGCAACGAGGGAGGAGTGGATCTACATACCCTTGTAGATCGTGCGCGGAAGCGTTCAAGAGAACGGGGTTGATGGAGTCGTACTCGTCGTGATCCAAATCACCGATGATCCTAGCGCCAAACGGACGGCACCTTCGCGTTCAACACACGTACGGAGCAGCGACATCTCCTCCTTCTTGATCCAGCAAGGGGGAAGGAGAGGTTGATGGAGATCCAGCAGCACGACGGCGTGGTGGTGGAAGTAGCGGGATTCCAACAGGGCTTCGCCAAGCGCTGCAGGAGGAGGGAGATGTGTCATGGGAGGGAGAGGGAGGCGCCAGGGCTTAGGTGCGGCTGCCCTCCCTTCCCCCCACTATATATAGGGCCAAGGGAGAGGGGGGGCGCAGCCTTGGCCCTTCCTCCAAGGAAGGGTGTGGCCAGGGAGGAGTCCATCCTCCCCAAGGCACCTAGGAGGTGCCTTCCCCCTTTAGGACTCTTTCTTTCCCTTATCTCTTGGCGCATGGGCCTCTTGGGGCTGGTTCCCTTGGCCCATATAGGCCAAGGCGCACACCCCTACAGCCCATGTGGCCCCCCCGGGGCAGGTGGACCCCCGGACCCCTTTCGGCACTCCCGGTACAATACCGATAATGTGCGAAACTTTTCCGGCGACCAAAACAAGACTTCCCATATATAAATCTTTACCTCCGGACCATTCCGGAACTCCTCGTGACGTCCGGGATCTCATCCGGGACTCCGAACAACTTTCGGGTTACCGCATACTAATATCTCTATAACCCTAGCGTCATCGAACCTTAAGTGTGTAGACCCTACGGGTTCGGGAGACATGCAGACATGACCGAGATGACTCTCCCGTCAATAACCAATAGCGGGATCTGGATACCCATGTTGGCTCCCACATGTTCCACGATGATCTCATCAGATGAACCATGATGTCAAGGACTTAATCAATCCCGTATACAATTCCCTTTGTCTAGCGGTACAATACTTGCCCGAGATTCGATCGTCGGTATCCCGATACCTTGTTCAATCTCGTTACCGGTAAGTCTCTTTACTCGTTTTGTAACACATCATCCCATGATCAACTCCTTGATCACATTGTGCACATTATGATGATGTCCTATCGAGTGGGCCCAGAGATACCTCTCCGTTTACATGAAGTGACAAATCCCAGTCTCGATTCGTGCCAACCCAACAGACACTTTCGGAGATACCTGTAGTGTACCTTTATAGCCACCCAGTTACTTGTGACGTTTGGCACGCCCAAAGCACTCCTACGGTATCCGGGAGTTGCACAATCTCATGGTCTAAGGAAATGATACTTGACATTAGAAAAGCTTTAGCATACGAACTACATGATCTTGTGCTAGGCTTAGGATTGGGTCTTTGTCCATCACATCATTCTCCTAATGATGTGATCCCGTTATCAATGACATCCAATGTCCATGGTCAGGAAACCGTAACCATCTATTGATCAACGAGCTAGTCAACTAGAGGCTTACTAGGGACATGGTGTTGTCTATGTATCCACACATGTATCTGAGTTTCCTATCAATACAATTCTAGCATGCATAATAAACGATTATCATGAACAAGGAAATATAATAATAACTAATTTATTATTGCCTCTAGGGCATATTTCCAACACCCATAACTTGTGAGGTTCCTTCCTTTCATCCCAAAGCCATCGAAGATGTAGAGCACGAGCAAACTTGTCGGTGTTGAGCACTACTAGACCCCCATACTCCCTTGGTCGACAAATTGTTTCCCAGTTTACCTTCCACTTGCCCCCTGTTGTCTTGTCCAAGCTGGACCAAAGGAAGGCCCTCTCAAGCTTGTTAAGACTATCAAGAGTGCTAGGTGGAACGATTAGTGGTGTGATGGAGAACACCGCTTGAGATGAAATGACCGACTTGACGAGGGTCGTGCGGTCGATGGTGGTGATAACCCCGATCTTCCCAAGTGACCAATTTGTTCGTTGTCTGGTCTTCAAGATATTGGAAATCCACCCTATTAATCTCGAGCATTCTTCAAAGCGTGTCGGATTCTCGGGCATCTTTCCAGATGATTACTATTTTAAATACTTCCATAGAGAAAAACTAAGATGCTGAGAAAAAGGACAATTTTCTGATCCACCATAAGTGCTCTCAAACATCTGGAAAGATTTGATTCCAGAAGGTACGTCATAAGAACATAAAGTAAACTAATGTTCATATGTCGTAGAAGTAAAATGCTTAATGATACCAATGCTGGAATTCAGAAATGTTAGCTGCAAGATGCCATCCAAAAGGCAGAAAAAAACCTATTCAGATAGTTTGAGTGTACAATTCCTAGAGTAGGCAAGGAGCAAACCCCAGGTTTCTGCTCAAACTCTCATATCATGTACAGTGGGACATGGTTTTCAGAAAACCAAAAATTTCCATTCTAATCCTGAGTACATTCTGCTTCCGAAATATTATTGGTTACACGGACAGGGAGATGCTTCTGGTTGGGGAACTTAGGCGCATATCCAATGGCTGGGAAGAAAGGGCCAAAAATAAAACAACCCATATATTTCTTTGAAATGCCTATGTCTGCACAAAGAATTAGACTCAATTTATTTCACTTACTACATCACAATGAAAAGAACATGAGTCCAAAATAGTGAAATAGCATAGAGAAGTACTGCAATCAAAACATACGAGCGGTCATTGTAAGCCACATTGATACGAATAATGGCATACAAAATATAAATCAAATATTATTGGAGGGGAGATGTTGACCTGGTAGCAACGGTATCTTCCTAGCAGAACCATGAGACTACAAAAAATCCTAATGTATTGAAAATACATCCTTGCCAATTTCTTCAATAAGATAAATGGCCTTCTCGACCAGAAATCTTCTCCTTCAGAATGTACCTGGGCATGTAAAGATACAAAATTACCGATGAAATATCTGCAACACAAACTGAACCATATCAAATGCAGTTTTGGCTAAAGACTTTGCTGATAATAAACTGCTATCAAATAAATGGCATGTTGGACCAACATAGGAAAGCACCATAGGTTTCTCAATTTGGAATAGAAGAGCTCTTCGTAAATCTAACAAACTAAACAAAATCAAAAGACCGAGATAGCTATGGGGGCTCACCAAAGATATGGAGGCGATCAGCACCCAATGACCATATGCAAGGCTGCTGCTATGAGTATAAAGTAAACAATATGCAGACGTAGAATATGTGGCTTGAGCAAGAAAATAAAGAATACTATCAAAAGGGGAAACACAAACCTTAGAGGGAAAGGTAGGTTCACCAATAAAATGGAAGCAACATCGATGAAATCTCCGTCACTACATGTGAACCTGAAGCAAAGTAGAAGCAAATGTGCATCAACATATATTAAGATTTTCTTGGGATTTGCTTCATCCTTTGAGCCGAACACTTGAATCTGTAACCTTCAGGGGTGAGCAATTTATGAAAGCATATCTCTCTCTAATTTATCAAATTCTTCTTTCTTATAATTGGAGAATCCTGTGTATTGGAATGAATAATTGGAGAAGGGTTGGCATGCTCGAACCTGACATGATGTGTGCGGAGAGAGATAACCATATCTCAGCACCAACACGATGCTGGGGGAAGCCTTCTTCTAGAACCAACAATCTATTTGTTTTCCTAACATATGCTTTTACGGCAGCTCTATCCAGTGGCCTGATTGATCGAAGGTTGATTACATATTAAACCATATTAGTAGAAAATAAGTTAGTATTCATGGCATGTACCACGTAGAAAAATCATATCGATAGTTACACTGAAAATATATTTTATGAAAGAAGTTACCTCGGCGCTGATTCCTTCCTTCGACAGCATTCAGCAGCCTGTAAACAAACTGAGCATTATAATATGTCAAAATAAAAATGCTGAGAAAGTAATTCAATCCAACAACAAAACATTTTATATTAGGACAAAAATACAAAGGAAAACCACAATTTCCAGAAGGGCATTTTTTATATCTATTTATCAAATAGAAAAGGCATATCAATGCAGCACGTTAAAATCCTTTTAGAAAAGAAGATGTATCAAATCCTAAACAACATTAATCTTCCGCCCACGTTGTTTTACCAACTATAGCATGGCACACATTCCTGATTGGATGGACGTCCATTATGAAAAACAAGAACAAAACCACAAGCGAGCACACTGAACAATTTAGTGGTGAGTCAGGCACAAGCTTCATAAGCAAGAATATTCTCTATCAAGGAGGCAGGATCATCCTACGTTATCCGGTGGAGTTTCAGAGCCACTGGGCTGAGCCACACCACAAGTTTCTCCTTCCATTAACCATCCCATGGACGGCGGCGGATGGATGGATGTTAAAGATGCAGTCGACAACGGAGATGCGGAGGAGGAAGATGCATCGACGGTGACGTCCATGGACACAGCGACTCGTGACCTCAGACTTGACTGCCTCGCGCAACACCGCCGTCTTGTTAATTTCCCATCAACATTACTTGCTCATCAATTTTGGCACATACATACTTGCATAGTCTTCCGCTCCACTGTCAGCATTTGCCAGTCCAATTCCTGCCTGCATGAACAACCAACTTCAATTAAGGGCATTGTATAAAAGTAGGCACGTTATTAGATCAGAAGTGGTATGGAATAAACAATGATACATACGTAGTTCCTAATATTGACTAAATATTAAAGCAAGAACGTAATTTTCACACCAAGTAAGTCCTTACAGAAAATGCACATCAAAAGATAAGAGAATTTTCATGGACATGAAACAAATTAAATCTGACTGAATCCATTTTAACATATAATGAGACTAGCCAACTTGCCTCCACAGAGCTCCCCGATTGGGCCGTTCGTGGCCGTCCGATCATTGTAAAATTCCCACCCTGCCTCCCCTCGATTGTTGGATATTCACTGCATGTTTCACTAGGTTATTTCTTTCACATGTGCATGATCAAAGGGTCGCTTCATCTGTGGGGTCGTCATGTATTTGCTGGGTTCGTTGGTGTGCCTCCTGGAAATCCCATTGGTCCCCAATCCCCGCAGCCGCATGCCCGCACGTCTCCCTCCTCCCTCATCTCATCCGCCACCCCCACGAACTCAAGCCGCACACTCCTGCATCTGTCGTCCTCCCCCTCACTAGTCCGCCCCAAGCCCCTCCTCATCCGTCCTCACATGCTCCACCCTGAGCCCGCCAATGGCGAAGCGCACCGCGAGGCCCCGAAGCAAGTCAACCAGAGCCCCTCTCACTAGAAAAAAATACACTTCGTGATGATACGTGTTTGTCACAGTAGGTCACGTTTTTTGTCATGCATGTACATCCATGATGATTTTATGACAGAATCAAGACAGTCATACCTGTGCTGTCGTAGAAGTGTTCCATGACAATAACAGAATTATCATCACGGAAGTGTCCACTTCTGTGACGATAAATGGCGCGTCATCGAAGTGCTTTCGGCAAGGGTAACCGACACGTCGCATCCACCATAATGGGTCACTGTTAAGTTATCGGGTTCCAGTTTGGATCCGATAACCCGTAAACAGCCCGGACCAATGGGGATTTTCCACGTGTAAAATCATCATTTGCTAGAGGAAACACGTGTCGGCTCATCGTTGGGACAGATGTCATCCACTCGTTGGACAGAAGAAACCAATGATATGTCGACACGTGGCACGTCCCAATAGAGGTTCATTCCTGTGAAAAGGCCGGCCCGTTTGACTTGGTAAAAAGATAGCAGGTCGGCCCATGGAAAGCCTATTAACAGCATGTTCGCATATAGACCTTTACAGCCCGCTAACCCAGGGCCCGTTATGGCCTATCCAAATTAGGCCCAGTAGCGTCATCTGGGCCGTCCAATATGATTCCAGCCTATTGTAACTTCTGGCCCATGTATGGATCATGAAGTCTTTTGGCCCATATGAGGCACTTTGTAACTCTTGGCCCATTAACGGCTCGTGGTGAAACTAGCCCATAATGAACAATATATCGCTTTATACCCATTAACTGCCCATTATTCCATTGGGCCGTTTCAAGCCCATGTTATCTTTCGGCCTTCTTAGGGCCCACTTATTCTTGGGCTCATTTCCAGCATTCGGTTACTTATGTCCTGTTACTGGCCTTTCTGCTTGTGGGCCAAATTCAGCTTGTGGTTACAGTCGGCCTATTTGTGGCTCGTTAATCCGTTGGGCCATTTTCATAGCGTCCTCAAATACGGCTGATTAACGACGGCCCATTATGGTTGGCCCATGAATGGATGATTCGAACTCTAGCCTGTTTACGGCCCATAATGTGGTCCTTTATTTGCCCATGTTTGGCCAATCGATCATACAGCCCGTAGAAGGCCCATTGATGCTACTCGCCGTAGAAAAGCCTAATGTTTCTACGGCCCGTAGGAGGCCCAGGGTCACTACAGTAAATATGTAGCCTATGGTTATTGTGGCCTATTTTTAAAAAATAGGTTATTGTGGCCACTAGCAAACCGCGGAAAAAGAACTGCACTGACTACAAGCAAACAAATAAACAAGACAACAAGGAAATAAATAAGAAAGCAACTTACGCTAGGCTATCATGACTATTACACATATTACATCCACTGTGTCGTGGAATTGTCACGGTAGATGTCCTAGTGTGAGGACATAGTCGTGAGGCCAACACATATTTGTAGTAGCTTGAGAGGGGTTGATCGGGACGAGAGATGCGACACACAAGACAAGGATTTAGACAGCTTCGGGCCCTGGGAAACATCATTCGGTAACAACCCTACATGCTGTTTGTGGCTAGGTCTCATTATGCTCATGAGGGAGACGACGGTAAGCCGGCTCTCCTCTAGTTGTGTCTAGCCCTAGAGATTGTTTCTTGATTGTCCCTCTTTGGGGAGCCCTGCCCCTCCTTATATAAGTTAGAGGGGCGGGTTACATGTGGAGTCCAAATAGGATTAGGACTAGCTTATCTTCTACTACAAGCCGGATATAAGTCCGGGTCTTGATTCCCTGTAAGGGAGATATTCCTCACGCCTTTCCTCTTTAAGTCGGCCCACCATCACATGAACCGGCCTACTGGGCCTTGGGCCTTGTCGCCCATCTGACCTGCCCTCCGGGTCTCCAATGAATCATAAACCGCCCGGTCCAAGCGGGTCACCAGTGAGTCACCAAGCTCCAGCCGGGTCACACTTCTGGTCGGGTCGTACTGGGGGGTATATCCCCGACACATTGAGACACCAATTTCAGTGATGAGCTTGGACTGAAGCATTTATATAAGTCATAATTCTGCAAATCCTGCACAGAGTTTAAACAACATATGCCCTGGCGACTTAACGTCAAGAGCCAAGGCGGGTAACCACCCAAATGTAGTCTTACCCTGCACACAAGTAGATCACAAGAACCCTTGGCAGTTTACCGCAGGGCGGGTCATAATACCTCACATATAACCACTGTGATATTGAATTTGTACTGCCGGTTTATATGACCTGTGCAGTAAGGGTGATAACCCAATCTTTAGAAGCCAATGCTTCCACATAGATGATGATTGTCATAAGTTGGCGACTTATAGTCAAAAAGTCAAACCGTGTTAAGCATAAACCACTCATATATATTTGAGATATGATCCAAAAAAGGACTCAAGTCAAACCCAAAAATTGTTCGCAAAAAAGACTTAAAAAGTTTAAGACTTCTGATTCGTATACGATCAGAAAACCGTTCCAAAGGGGTTGAGCTAAGATTCAAATATGATCATATAGCCCCAAGTGGCTCTGGCGTTGCCGATCAAGAGGGTACTGACATCTATGTTCTCATTGGTTCGAATACGACCTATGTTTGAACAGGAAGCCCCCAAATGACCTTGAGAGTTGTTTAACGACGCTGATTTGAATACGATCCACGTCGAACCCAAAAGAGGTTAAGCTATGATTCGGATACGATCAGGAAGCCCCCTAGTGAGCTTGGCATTGTGTCGATCAAGAGGGTACCGACAGCTATGTTCTCTTTGGTTCGAATACGACCTATGTTTGAATAGAAAGCCCCCAAGTGACCATATAAGTTTTAACATTACATCGATCAAGAGGGTGCCGACAGCTGTGCTCGATGAGCAGGAAGCCCCCAAGTGACCATAATAAGATAAGTCGTAAGGCAGAATACCTATGTTTGAACCGCGCATCATAGCAACAAGTTATTTTTGGCAACCCTTAATTTTTCTTAGAACTTGAACTTCCGAGAGATTAATTCTTTTTGAACCGGAGCTTTAAACCGGATTTGAAAGCTTCAAAAATTTGTGAGGGACAAATTTACCTTCAGCCAGATTTTAAACCGGATAAAAATTTGTGAGGGACAAATTTACCTTGGGCCGGATTTTGAACCGGATTTGAGAGCTTCAGTGCTTTGTGGGAGAAAGATGTCTCTTGAACCGGATTTTAACCAGAATCCTTATTTTAAGCCGGAAATCTTCTGATGGCTTTTAAATTTCTATTGATCTAGCAGTAATCTCTGGCGCCGGGTTATTTTTCCCTTCAATGACCCGGAGTTCTTGAATTTATTGAAACTGGCTAATTTTGCCGGGTCAAACCATTGTAGCCCCCAAGTCTCAAGACGACTCGAGGAGTTGGCTTGAGATTCTCCATATTTTACCATAGCAGAAGATGTATATCATTGGCGTTGATAGCGTGATGTGAACCCACAGAAGGTTGAGGTGACTGCGGCGAGTTATAAATGATCCCGTATGAGCCATGTCAGCAACTCGGCCAATGGCTCCTTCCAACTGGTTGTTTGAAGTTAACCAAACTGTAGTGGCGGCGACTTGTGCGCCTGCCAATTGAACCATTCAGTACAGACGGCGGCTGATAATATATGATAATTTGCCTCCAATTTGTTGGAAGAAAATCGGGCTTCTCAAGTAGTGACTTACTCATACTCAATAAACAGCTCATCCAGACAAGTGCGGCCCGGTGTGTCGATGTAGACCAGGCCGAGAGAGACGGACAGTAAAGACGACCGTAACATTAGAGGCGGCTTAGACAGATGAACCGGTCATGGTGTTATACACCAGTGCGGATGGGCAAGTTTGTCCTCCTTGTTGTAAGCTGGCATGGTCGCGAGAGACGGCCACGGCGCTGTAAGCCGGCGCAGTCGCGAAAGACGGCCACGGCGTTGTAAGCCGGTGCAGGAGTCCGTTGAGTAACGATGACCACCTATGCCAAAAGATGTTGACGTGCCTCCATCTCCGCGATATAATATCACTTTTTTCCATAAATAATTGCCCTGCATAAACAATATTGCAGACCAAGGCAAAGATAAACTTGTTTTTTGACAAAAACAACATGTGCTAATAAAACAAACTTGGATGGATATCACCTGATTTGTTTGGATGACGGATGATTCGTCTATCGCGACAGAAGGTGGCTCAAGCAGACCAGCGACTCAATATAGTTCCAACGGCTCAGGCAGACCGGCGACTTAATATAACCCCGGCGGCTCAAAGTGGCAAGGGCGGCTCAACGCTACTCCGGCGGGTTGATGTAGATTAAGCTGCACGGGCGGCGATTTGCGCACACCTGTTCCATCAGTAAGCGGGCGCAGATGCCGGTGCGTGATGGTGCTGACGTACACTTCATAGGCACAACATGGCACCACCTTTGCTGCACATAAAAATATACAGACCAAAGTAATTGTTTTTTGATAAAAACAATATGTTTAATGAAATAAATTTGATGGATATCACCTTGATTTATTTCAGCGACCATTCTGTACACAGACCCTGTGCCTCATACCAATTGACCAGATTTTTTGAGCTACGTTGTCTTTGTCTCTGATTTGCAACTGCTGGAGCATGGTCCGTGTATCCGCCTTCTAGCGTGACGCTGACGGACGTTGTTGAAATTTTGCACAGACTATGCCGAATCGCTGGCATTTTTGTACACAAGTGTTATCTTAATCCCACGTGGGTACTATCAAGTGCCACTTTTAGAGCCGGTCAATCCAAAGGAATTTGTGCATGGCAATATTTGCGTGAATACCAATGGCACTCTGCTTTGATCTTCATGCAATCTTGTCATCTAGCGGAGTCATAGTTTGAACCGTCTAATGCATGCAGCACCCTACCGTGTACGTAGGAAGTACTCACGCATACTTCTGCCTTGAAGTTTAACCCTTAACGGGCGTGTAATAGCGAATCAACCGAGCAGTTGGGCCCAGCCATCCCGCACAACAGCTGATGGGTGGTCGCTGCTTTCTATCTGTAAACCCCGAGTTTTGAACAGGCTGACAGTGCATGGTGAAGAGGAAAAAATCCCCTGATATAGCCATGTTGGTCTTGGCCGGGTTGTAACAGAAGCGGGCTGAGGCGGCTCGAGGTGAGACCAGCAGAGAAGACTGCAGTAGAAGCTGCCGGCAGCTCAAGGCGGGATCCATCAGAAGCAGCTGGTGGAGACGAGCCATGGCAGCGGGCGGCTCAAGGTGCGGTCGACTCGAACACAGCCGGCAGCGGCGACTTGGAAACATGCCAAAGCGGCGGCTCAACGACGGCTGCGGGCGGCTCAACAAGGCGTGACAACAGATGCTGGTCGCGGCACAGCTGAAGAGGCCCAAGGCGAGGCCGGCTCGATGCAGCGGCGGGTCAACATACAAGGCGGAGAGGCGACAGTGCATCGGTGGTGGCTGAAGGGGCCCGTGGCGTCCCAAAGCCTGCTCCGGCAGGCTGGATCGGAGACAGAGTCCGTGCCCACGACCCACTCCCCCTACGGGTCGTGGTTGGTTTGACCAATCCTTTTTGTCCTCGAGTTCGTTGCGTATACAACAATAATTGATGCAACGGATTTTTTTGCTGACCGTCTCGGTGCGCCTGATGGATTACCTGAGGCTGCCATCACAAAAGGAAAGAAGGAAAGAACTCTTGTCACGGACTCGGCGGAAAAAATCCCTTCGATCTTCGCGAGTTACGGCGCTTGCACTCATGCAACCCTGATTTTCTCTTGATCTTTTGTAAATATTTAATACACCGTATTGATTGTGCGCCGACGACATGAACTTCTGTGCCGGCTCTTCTTTACCTAGCATATTGCGAGCTTCTCAATCCCTATGAGAGATCCCTTCAAGAACTTAACACCATCGTGCGCAGGCCCCACGGTGGGCGCCAACTGTCGTGGAATTGTCACGGCAGATGTCCTAGTGCGAGGACTTAGTCGTGAGGCCAACGCATCTATGTAGTAGCTTGAGAGGTTGATCGGGATGAGAGACGCGACACACAAGACAAGGATTTAGACAGTTTCGGGCCCTGAGAAACATCATCCAGTAACAACCCTACATGTTGTTTGTGGCTAGGTCTCATTATGCTCATGAGGGAGATGTCGGTAAGCCGGCTCTCCTCTAGTTGTTTCTAGCCCTAAAGATTGTTTCTTGATTATCCCTCTTTGGGGAGCCCTGCCCCTCCTTATATAAGTTAGAGGGGCGGGTTACATGTGGAGTCCAAATAGGATTAGGACTAGCTTATCTTCTACTACAAGCCGGATATAAGTCCGGCTCTTGATTCCCTGTAAGGGAGATATTCCTCAAGCCTTTCCTCTTTAAGTCGGACCACCGTCACATGAACCGGCCTACTGGGCCTTGGGCCTTGTCACCCATCTGACCCGCTCGTCGGGTCTCCAATGAATCATAAACCGCCCGGTCCAAGCGGGTCGCCAGTGAGTCGCCAAGCTCTAGCCGGGTCACACTTCCGGCCGGGTCATACTGCGGGGTATATCCCCAACACATTGGGCATCAAAGTTCGCCACCAGTGCAAATATAGGGAACAAAGTAGCATATCACATACACTGGTGGTCAAAGTTGGCGACCAGTGTAAATAAACCCGCAGGAAAACAAGTCCAGAACTGAAACCACTTCAGAAGAGCTCAAGAAACAATATCCTGGGTACCCATAATGCTTACAAGATGCTTAATGAGCTTATTAACTTTCTCTTGTTTGGCGCTTAAATCCTCTAGCGCTTGCTGTTGCATAAGAAAGTATGCATCTGAATTCTGCAGGGACTTCCTTGGTCCTTCGAGTTCTTGCCGTAGCACAACTGACTGATGCCTTTCAGCTTGTAGCTGAGACTGAAGAAGCCGAAGTGATTCAGGTAGCGAGTTTGAAGAACTTGTGCCAGCAGTACTGGTCAGTAACTCGAACACTACATCAACACATGACTATGGGGTTTTCTCACTTTCTACAAGATTGTTTTTATCACCTTTCTTGGAGACCAATAGGGTTGTCTTACTATCTTGAACCTTATCTGCATTACTTTCTCTACCATTGCATAGTGGGGTGATCTTCTCCAATATTTTGTTTGCATACTACAAGAGAGACAAGCATACACATCACAGGTTTAGCATGTAGTATACGAAACTCATTTTGGTAAACCAGTTCGGTAGTAAGGTGGACAGGATAACAACATGAAACAAACATATATCTATGTACTATGGTCACTGTATTGTCCATATCATTCTAGTTTATGTTGCCAAATCAAGATAGAGACACAGTTCAACTCATATATTTTAAGGCACGACAGCATAGACAGAATGTATGCGTGAGAAACTACATAGCATTAGCAACACTTGTAATGTGCATCACATGAGAACATAATTGTTTATACAATTGAGATTGAAATCAACATAGAGGAAGAAGTTAGAACAACAATCTAGTTAAAGAAATAGGTTTAAACATACCTGTTGCGCCATTGGAGTTTCAATTGGATCCTTCAAATTCTAAAGTAGTTGGTATGAGTAATACAGCGATGCAACAACAAAGGAATATGGACCGTAGCTACATAATTTGACCTGAGAATAGTTGCTCTTCTGTTTTAAACACGGAGTTTGGGTTCTGTAATGCCCACGATGCGGCTATAACTCCCACGTGTCGAGGCACGACTTAGAGACATAACTGCATAGTGGTTTTGTCGCAAGAAGGGTCATCTTCACAAACATCCCATGTAATGAATAAGACAGGGATAAATACAGTTGGCTTACACTCACCACGTCACACAATACATAAATAATTCATACATCATCCAAATACACTCATAGACCGACTACGGTTAAATCCGAATGAAAAGGAAGATAAACCCCAAATGCTAGATCCCCGATCGTCCTAGTTGGGCTCCACTACAGATCATCGGGAAACGACACATCGTAATGACCAAGGTCCTCGTCGAACTCCCACTTGAGTTTGGTAGCATCACCTGCACTGGTATCATCGGCACCTGCAACTGTTTGGAAGTATCTGTGAGTCACGAGGACTCAGCAATCTCACAGCCATGAGATCAAGACTATTTAAGCTTATGGGTAGGATAAGGCAATGAGGTGGAGCTGCAGCAAGCGCTAAGAAAATATGGTGCCTAACATACGCAAGTAAGAGTAAGATGAGAAGCTATGCAACAGTCGTGAAGCTACAAGTGATCAAGAAGTGATCCTGAAACTACTTACGTTCAAGCATAACACAAGATCGTGTTCACTTCCCGGACTCCGCCGAAAAGAGACCATCACGGCTACACACGCGATTGATTCATTTTAATTAAGTCAAGTGTCAAGTTCTCTACAACCGGATATTAACAAATTTCCATCTGCCACATAACCACGGGCACGGATCTCGAAAGTTTATACCCTACAGGGGTGTCCCAACATAGCCCATTACAAGCTCTCACAATCAACGAAGGTTATTCCTTCTCCCAGAAAGACCCGATCAGTCTCGGAATCTCGGTCACAAGACATTTCTACAATGGTAAAACAAGACCAGCAAACCACCCGGTTCGGACCAACACTCAGAGGAGCACTGGCCCGGGGGGTTAAAATAAAGATGACCCTCGGGTCTGCAGAACCCAAGGGAAAGTTACAGGTTGTTAGGAAAATGTAAAACCAAGGTTGGGCCTTGCTGGAGGACTTTTATTCAAAGCGAACTGTCAAGGGGGTCCCATAACGCCAACTGCGTAAGGAACGCAAAATTAAGGAACATAACACCGGTATGACGGAAACTAAGGCGGCAAGGGTGGAACAAAACACTAGGCATAAGGTCGAGCCTTCCAACCTTTGCTAAGTATATAGATGCATTAATTAAAATAAGAGCCATGGTGATATCCCAACATATCCATGTTCCAACATGGAACAAACTTCAACTTCACCTGCAACTAACAACGCTATAAGAGGGGCTGAGAAAAAGCGGCAACATAGCCAAACAACGGTTTGCTAGGAAGGTGGGTTAGAGGCTTGACATGGCAATATGGGAGGCATGATATAACAAGTGGTAGGTAGCGCGACATAGCGATAGAACGAACAACTAGCAAGCAAATATAGAAGTGATATCGAGGGTATGGTTATCTTGCCTGCAAAGTTCTCTGAGTAGTTGAAAGCTTGATCCTTGTTAGCATAGTCAACAAGTACCTCGCTCACGTACTCATCTCCCGGCTCTACCCAAAGCAAGAACACAAGCAATGGAACAACAATCAATCACGGTGCAATGCACAAGCAACATGATGCAATACATGGCATGATATGCAAGATATGATATGCAATGCATATGCGTGCTCCAGAAGAGAAAAAATGATCAAGGCATCAACTTGTCATAGAAAGTATGCTGCTGGAAATATGAGGTGATTTCGGTCGTAATCGATATAAGGATCACCGGAAACGGATGCACGGTTTGCAAATAACAAGGAAAACAAGAATGATGCAAATCTGCGATTAACAGCATGATAGCACTTAGAATGCAACAAGAAACTAAGCTACTTTACTCAAACATAGCAACAAATCATATGGAAGTGAATTACACATGAAGCTATAAAAAGAATGAACACTAAGCTCCTACTAGTTCTCACTAGAACAAGATAAAAATAGCATGGAAAAAATACAAATGATAACAGATTCACAAACTTAGAGAAAATACTAAGCATGACAAAACAGCATCATATAGCAATGTTTAGAGCTAGCAAACAACAAGCTACAGGAACTTATCATGGCAAACAAAGGTATGGCATGCTAGTACTAAACACATAGAACAGAACTCCCTTACTGATATTTAACCAAAGAGGCACGGTGCATGATGTGGCACCCATGCAAACATGGAAAGTTATATAATCAGTTCCAGACTTAGTAGAAAAACAGAGCATGGCAGGAACAGATTCTTGATAGCAACTTTACAAGCTCATGCCACTCACCACAAAGAATTTCATGGCATAACAAGGTAACCAACAGTAAGTAGACATGTTCAAGAATCTAAGAATGGTAAGATCAAGTTCATAGGGTGCATGCATCACTAGCAAAACACATGGCAATATTGAATAACATGTTAACAATCTGCCAGGAATAATATTTAGCAAACGTAGAGCAAGGAAATGACATGCTAGGGTGCTCCATAATTACAACCAGAGGCAGTAATGGATAGATCAATACCACATCTTCAAAACATGCTTAATAAACTAACTCAAAAGGAACATGGATCTGATGGTAGCAACAAGTTTACATGGCATCAAAATGTAACAGGATAAGGACTTAGCAAAACTACTGTCTAAAATCAGCAACATTATGAAGCCTACTTTAATGCTTGTGCTAGTCACCACATAGATCAGAAAAATGGCATGATGGAGATCATAAAACATGTAGACATCATGCTCATAGGATGCACACACAGAATGCAACAAAAAAGACAAATCATCAAGTTCTGTTAAGAACCAGCAGTTAGCATCATATAGCACTCTTGCAATTAGGATAATGGCATCACTATGGACAGTAACATGCATGCAAATGTCACTAACAGGAAGAGCTTCACGAGACGAACATTTCAACATATCATATGCATGAATCGGATCTATGGGCACGAAGATATGGCATGATGAACATGGCATAAAAATAATAGGGATCTACGGGACTTAGTGGAATTCAGGGTTAAACAGAGCAGACGATGGATAGCAAAAAGGCGCATGGGCGAAGTTTAGCAGGCAGACGCTCACCATAGCGGGCTGAGGCCCAGACGAGGAAGCATGCCGAGGTCCGCGCAGTTGGGCTGGTGGGCGTGGTTATAGCCCACACGCGGGGCCCACGTGGATGATGGTCGTGCTCGTCGTCCTCTCCACCGACTGAACAAAGTGGCGGCGGCGGAGCTCGATCCGGCCTGGATCGCGCTGGATCCGAGGGCGAAGACGGCGGGGAGGCGAGGGGAGGCCGGATAGCGGCGGTGGAGGTCGGATCTGGGCGAGGGGGCCCTAGAGCGTTGCGGAACGACGGCACCCACGTTCGCTGGCGTGGGATGAAGCTCGTCGGATCTGCCCGATCTAGACGAGGCAGTGGCAGGGAAAGCTTGAGGAGGCCGGTGGTGAAGTAGCGCGCTGGCGAGGTGATGCGAAGGAGGCGGGACGGTCCGGTGGCGCAAGGCGTCAGAGTTGTCGACGGGAGGCAGCAGATCCGCTGGCGGTGGGGGTTGCAGGCGGGGGAAGCCACGTGCGAGGGCAGGGAGCGAGAGGAGGGTGCGGCGCACGGGCCTGAGCGGGCCCGAACCGGGTCCAACGGGCCGCGGCGAAGGCGGGAGGAGAGAGAGGTGACGTGTCATGCGGCGGTTGGACGAGGACGGCGGCGCTGCTAACGTGGCATGACCGGATTGGCCGGACGACGTGGAGAACGGACATGTCCAGCGTGGCGCGGACGTGGAGAACGGACATGTCCAGCGTGGCGCGGACGTGTCCGGCGGTGCGAGGATGAAGAAGGCTAGGGTTTCACCCAAAATTTCAGAGGGAGAAGCTAATTTATAGGTAGAGGGAGCTAGGAGAGTCCAAATGAGGTGAGGTTTTCGTCCACACGATCGTGATCCAACAACGTAGAGCATGGAGGTTGTTTAGATGGGTTAGTGGGCTGTTTTGGATGGGTGTTGGGCTGCAACCCAAGAGAGGCTTTTGCGGTTACCCGGTTAACCGTTGGGGCATTAAACGACCTCCAAATGGAACGAAATTTGACATGCGGTCTACCGGTGATGTACCAAGGCCACCTGACAAATATTGACCAACTCCGAGAACGTTTTTCTCTCGCTCACGAACAGAGATTAGAGGCGTGCAACGGGTACACGAGAGAGTGTCGGATTGCGAAACGGACAATAGAGAAAATGCTCGGGTGCATGTGAAGATCATGAATGCAACTGAGATGCACATGATGACATGAGATGAAATGCATGACATGAACAAAAACCAAAACGATGACAAAAACCCAACCACGTAGGGAAGATCATATCACAAAGCCAAAAATGGCAAGAGTCGGAGTTACAAATATGGAAAGTTACATCCGGGGTGTTACAACACTCCACCACTACAAGAGGATCTCGTCCCGAGATCTAGGATGGCACCGGAGAGAAGCAGAAAAGAAAGAGGAGAGGTGAAACTAAGTTGCTTCTTGTACAAAGGAGTGAAACCAAAGAACCTTGAGAGGTTAAACAATTTTGAGAAAAGAATACAATGGAGATGAATCAAGTTGAAGACACTCCGTTAGAAAAGAGGAACAAGGAACATTGCGAGAACCTTGTAGGTTGAAAGACAAGAATGAAGAGCTCCAGCGACAAGGAAGGACATGTAACCACTCCGGTTAAATGGATAAGCACGAAAAGAACACGATCCTCACAATTCGAGATGATGAGTGAAAAGAGCAACATCACGATGCCCCCGGAAGAAATAATAGAAGATAGGTCATTGGAATAAAAGAATGGAGAAGGAAATGCCAACTTCTACCACTAATGAGCTTGGAAAACACCCTTCCAAGAAGGTTACAGCGGAGTTTTTGGAAAACCATCAACGAAACGAATAAGCTTGTGGTGGGCTTATGGAAAAACATCTCAAAATTATGAGGTGACAACCTACCACTAACGGAAACAATAGATTGGATTGATTTCAACAAGGATACTAGAAACTTATTTCACCGGGAGAATAAATGAAGAACTTGGGTCATTTATAAGCACCATAAATAAGCAATAATCCCTAGGGAAAGCTTTAGGTGAAATATAACCCAAGATAACTCCAATGAAGAGATTGATGGGTTGCAAAGGATCTCATGAATGAATTGAAAATGAAGGGTTTAAAATATGTCATTCCAGACAATTTGTGAATCATGAAACACAAAGGGAAATTGTCAAGAGTGACATAACACCACCTCAAAAGAAAAGAGAGAAAGAATTGCGCTTAGGAATGCAAGATGAAGAATGCTTGAATTCCTCAAAACAAGACATGTGTTGAACACCATGTTTATTTTAGAGTATAGCTTGGCGGAACTTAACTTCAAGAGAAATCTTGAAGAATAATTGAAGAATGAAAGGAATCCGTGACGAACCACCATGTAGAGCCTCCATGAAGAACTCCGATAATAAAAGGATGAAAAGAATAAGATTGGATCCTTGCAATTGTTTAGATGGATCTTCGCGATGAGAAAATTGAGAGAGCTTAGAACACTGGGAGACAAGACGAACAACTTCAAACTAAGAATTTATTCCTCCTCAACAAACTCTGAAGGAAGGGGTTAATCACTTGGATAAACAAGAATAAGAATTATGTTATTCGTATCCTTCATCAATTTAAATTGATGAAAAGCAAAGGATTTAGCATACTACTTATTCTCATTTAAGAGAGGATTGATATAGCTCAAACTTGGAATAGTCTTCGACGAATCACTGGTAGGATTGGTAAGAACAAATGAATTGATACGATAGCAAATGAGGGGAATCTTGAACAAACAACCATAAGAATTGAAAACGATTGAAGACAAGAGAATGGCTCTCCGGGAAGCATTATAAATGCATGAAGATACTTGAGTGAATTTAGATACAAGATGACGAAGAGATCACGAACTGATTAGAGAATACTTGAATGATGCACTGGTAAGATTTGGAGAATGAGAGCTGAAAGCTGAGAATGAGTAATGTTCGAAAAGATGGCCTTCATCGGAAAGAAATGGAAACAACTCATGAAATGCTCCGGATGGGTGAAAAGAATTCTCACAATCAAAAACAATTATGAGAGGATGGCATCAAGCTAGAATCACGAATCTTTGAGAGAAGGGATAAGATTTGGAGGAAAAACTCTTCTTCGGTCTTCAAAATCCGAGAATGACGACGAGAAACACCACCATGAATTATTGAGGCACTCTAGAATGAAATTAGAAAGGTTGAACCAACGATGAAAAAAATTGAAAGATCTTGGAGAAAGATATATGACTTATGATAATTCATTCCTACGTCAAACTTTGAAAGAATTTGAGAATAACTCCAAAAAAATTAGAAGAGTCAGGTAAGATCCTGGGAAAAGACATGTGGGTTAGGGCCCACTCCAAAGACACACCGTTGAATGATTTAAAAGAGAGAGATTGTGCTGGTTGAATTAAATGGCTCAAAAGAGATAACAACCTCGAGATATCTTGAACGGATTAGGAATGAATACACGAATCTCCTGAGATATCTTCGGTAGTCCAGAACAATGAATGGCGAGAAGTGGATGATTAAGAGGTGCGCCGGCATGACAAAAAATTTGAAACAAGGAAAGGAATGTGATCAACACTGAAGGCTTGAATTTTGTCCCCCAGAGAAGAAAAAGAATGATGAATGATGAACTTGAAACTTCCTTAATATCTTCTTGAGAATCACCGGATAAGAACATTGAAAGAAAAGAATGAAGATACTTCACATCCATAAGATCGATACTTGATTAAGAAATCCGAGTCCTTTGTGACACCCCAAAATTTTGACCTTGTTTTAATAAATTAAAAAATTTCCAGGAAATTAAAACTTTTATTTTTTGGGCTCCCTTTTTATTTTTGAACCTTTTTCTCCCTTGTTATTATGGAGTTTTTTTCCCAAAATGAAAACTTTGCAAAATATGTTATTGGAATTTTTTAACCTCTCAAGAAAAACTCTTCTTTTATTAGTAGAACTAATTACATAATTAATTTGCCTGATCTTTATTTTCTTGAAAATTGGTTTTCAAGGTTACATGGCCATATTTGAACTACAACCATTTGATAAATTCACAAAAAGTTCCAACCAAAATTTGGAGATGTCATGTGATGTTTTTAAATCAATTTTATGCAAAAATATATTTTATTCATGTAATATTTTGAGCTCTGCATCAATTTTTCTTCTCTGGTCCAGAGTGCAATTTTGCACTACAACCCATTTAAATATTTCTTTCTGGCCTCCACCAAAATTATGGGATGTTGGTAGTAGCATATGATTCAACATTATGCAAAAACCTAGTGCTGTTCTTTGAAAATTTTGAGTGAATCAACCTCTTTTCCATTCTGGTCCAGCCTTGTGATTTCTACTGCAACCCTATTTATTTTTGCTCCAGTAACCTTGTGCCTTCTCCTACTTGTAGACAGCCCTACCAAACCCCTAAGTCCAGGAGCATGCACCCATTTGAATATTTTTGGTTCATGAAATAATGCCATTTATCTCCTGTCCAGAATTGTAGTTTTGCAAAACTTGCACTAACAAGTTTGTGCTTTTCACAAACTAACCTCACCACCCTCTTATTCATCTAAAGAGACCCCACTCTGGAAGTTTTGGCCACTCCAAGAAATGCCTAGGTGCCTGTGGCATTTTGTCAAACACCTAGAGTGCATGAACAACTTTAACATGAATTTTGTCATTGCACTGTGAACTTGCACGTCTGATCAAACTAACCTGTCCACTAAGCCTCTAGATGACTTTAACCTAGGTCTGTTAAACCCCAACCTCACCCGAGACCTCTAGCATGCCCTGGCATTTTGTCGAGCATGTTCCGTGCGTGCTCTGGGCGCGAGCAGAGCACGCGTTTTGCACGTGCCGCGCCCGAGCCGCCGCGTCGCGCCCCTGGGTTTGGCCCGCTCTGCAGAGCCGCGCCACGCGCTCCCCTTCTCACCGCAACTCGCCAAGAGCCCCTCGCCACGGCTCCGGCAAGCCAGGAGCTAGCCGCCACGGCCGCCCGACAGCCCCTGCTCATGTCGGCGCCGCCCGAGCCTCTCCCGCTCGCCACCTGCCCCCTGGAACAGCGCGAGCTCATCCACAAGCGTGTCCACTAGCGCTCGTCGCCGCCACGACGCCCTAGCTACAGAATGGCGGTCGCCGGCGACCTTATCCGCGGCCACCGTCGGAACCGACCCCGATCGCCTATTTAAGGAGCCCCGAGCTCGTCTCCGCATGCAGGCAGTCCCAAGCCATCTCCCTAGGACCCCCATTGGCAGCCAATCGACCCTGGGAGGTCTCCTTCCCCATCTCCGGCAACCACGGCCGCCGCCACTGCCTCGTTCATTCCGGCACCACCAGGGCCTCCCCCTTTCCGTTCTCTTCACCAAGAACTCCCTCTTCCTCCCGTGAACCGTTCCCCCTGCTCGATTTTGATCGGGACTCACCGCGGGAGAAAAATCACTTTGCCCGACGGCCACCGTCCGCCGCGAAGCTCGCCGCCGGCAGCTCCGTCCACCCCCGAGACCGTAACGACTACCGGAGTGACCGTCTCGATCCCCTGAGCCCGCGGGTGACCTCCGTTTCCCGAACGATGCCGCCGTTCGCCGGCGAGCATCGCCGGAGTCCCGCCTCCTCTCGGGGCAGAGGAAGAGGAGGGAGGTCGACTAGTCAAACCTGACCAGTGGGTCCCCCGGGCCCACTGTCAGTGACTCACGCGCCGCCCACGCTGGATAAGTGGAGGCGTAAAGGCTCAAGTACGTCTCCTCTGTGCGAAAGCGTAATTCCATTCGAACCGTTTTCTTTTCTGGATTTTCTTTTAAAAACAGATTTTGAACAGAGCTTTGACTGTCTATAACTTTTTAAATATAACTCCAAATGAATTGATTCTTTTTCATACATCTCTCAAATTCTGTCTAGTTTATTTTAAGATTTATTTGAAAATTTTCCAAACAACTTTTTTGTACTGTTTTTGAAATATGTGTTATTTGCATATTTTTGAAAATAGGATTTTTGAAGAGAAGAAAGCTTTCAAAAGATTTGGAGTGCACCCTGCCTTTCCACACCATGAAGGCAAGCATCTTGAACCCTGGCATAATATTTCTGGTGTGTTAGTTGATACGATTATAGCACCACCTCATTTCGGAGAACTCGTTATTTTATGTGGTGATACGATCATTTGCATGAATGCATATTAGTGATTTTCCTTGCTGTTGCGAATGTATATACTTGTGATGGTAATCATCCTCATGTGCCTTGCATGCATGCCGGAAAGGAATCCGGGAAAGCCTCTGCCTTGGGTAGGAGTGAGCTTGTCGCCGGTCCCCGTCGGGACGGTTATGTCCGGTATGGCATAGTAAGGTATAATGGGTGGTGATTTCGTCGGTTGAAATATATTTGATATGCATGTCATGCGGGGAACTCATAAGCCTCCTGAGTCGGCCATAGATCGATTCTTGTTCCGGTAACCCCCATACTTGTTTCGTACTGCCACTGGTCCCTACCGTAGGTGAGGTATGGTTCAGTAAGTTGTTAACCCTTGTCTTGGCACACACCGTATAGAGAGGCCATGGTGGAAGATACCGGTTGTAGCCGGTAGGCATGCCACCTGGTCCGGGGGCATGGGTGTATCCGATTGGGACCGAGAGGGGGGCACCCCTTAGAGCGCGCGATAGAACACGCGAGGTTGTAGCCTCCCCACTTAGAGTTTTGCTTAACAGGTGTCATGGGTGATTCCAGACACGAGTAAAAGCTGGTGTGTGCAAGTCAGGTGTGTTTCAATTAAAAGACCGTAGACGGAATTAGTCCGATGGACTAAAGGAATCCGTTACTCGTGGGTAAAGAGTACACCCTCTGCAGAGATATTAAACCTATTCGAATAGCCGTGTCCATGGTTAAGGACTATAGTCTGGGATGGGTCAAGTGTCGGTCTTCGGAGGAGAAACTACTAAACCCGAATATTGATTATGACTTGTGATATATGATGGTTATGATTATTATCATTATGGACTAACCGTTTGCATTGTTTGAAATAATGAATATCCCTGGGACGGTACCACCCCCTGGATATTCACTATGATTATGTTTATATATATAAGCCCTTTATGTGGCGTCGCTCAGACGCCCGACTGTGGCAGGTTCGTTATTTCATTTACTTACAAGCCCTTTATGTGGTGTCGCCCAGACGCCCGACTGTGGCATGCTTGTTATTTTATTTACTTCATAAGCCCTTTATGTGGTGTCGCTGAGACGCCCGACTGTGGCATGCTTGTTATTTATTTACCTTATAAGCCCTTTATGTGGTGTCGCTAAGACGCCCGATTGAGGCATGCTCACTTTTACTATCCTTTCGAGACGTCGCTTCAGACATCCGATCGGTGCATTTTAATACTATTCTGTCATTACCTATTCCTGTTGCATATAAATAACCTGCTTGCATGCATCGGGATTTTATTTTCATGACTGACGTTGTGATTATAGAATATTTTCAGAGCATGAATATTGTTTGCTATATTATACCCGTGTTCATAATGTTTGCGAGTACATTCAAAAGTACTCACTGGCTTGTCCCTGGCTATTGTCTTGGCCAGATTGCTTGCTTGGAAGAGGAGCGTTGCGATGACAGCCTCGGAACCTAAGCAACGGTGATAGCAGCCTCGCGAAGATAGGAGTTAACCTGGTCAGCTGTTCCTGTGGGAAATGGAGTCCCATAGACCGTGGTGAACCACAAACCGCTTCCGCCATCGACCACTAGAAACCAATTGTTGTACTCACAGACCCGAATGGTCTTGTACTACACATTTTGTATTTTTGCTTGGAATTTCTGTATCAAGTTGGTGCCTCATCAGCTAACAGTAATCCTGGGGCTGGTGAGCACAACGGCCATTTTCTGGAAATTAATACCCGGAAAACCGGTCGCGACAGACTTGGTATCAGAGCCAGGCTGACCATTGGCTAATCCTATCCTAGCCAGGTCAATAAACCTAGGTTAACCAACCCACTAGACCTTAACCGAACCCCAGCCAAGCTTCCCTTGCAAGATAGCCATACAGTGACCCGACACCTTTTGGCAGTCGGTGCCCAACCTATTAGCCTAACCTGTCAATCATGCGCCAGTGACCGAATCCTGAATAGTCTTTTTCGCAAGCGGGCGAAGGAAGACTCCGTCCCCTTTTCTATAAAAGGGCACGCTAGCCTCAACTCAGCACAACACAGCCGCTACCCAAAACCGAGCCTTAATGCCTGGCCCCGTCGTGCACAATGAGACCACAGCAACCAACCTTGGAGGCTTTGTGACCATACTCGCAAACCTCACCCGTCGTGCCTACGCGTTAGAAGAGCCCCCAGAATATGTTGTGTACCAAGGACCCATGAGCAATGAGAGCCGACAATTCTGGGCCACTGTACACATCTACGGTAGGGGTCTAGCGCCCGAGCGCCCCTACAGGTTCACCGGAAGGACAACTTCCTTTGAGCCTCAAGCCATCCAACTAGCTGCTCGAGAGGCTATAGTTCATCTCCGGCACTTGTCGCCCAGAGTTAACTGTCGCTCGTTCCACTACTACCCCGGACGTGAAGGGTATGGTAGGCCACCCCAAGTTGCCAACGGAGATCACGAGACAGATCCTGCATTGTTGCATCTAGTGCGCTATGTAGGTGCACTAGAGGAACTGTTCGATCAAATCACCATTGACCTAATCGCAGCTCGTGGAGAGCTGGTTCGTCGAGCCCCGGCGAGAGAAGAGAACGAGCCCAACGCCGACAACCCAGTCGTGCTGTTTGGACACCCGATCGAGTCCCTGAGATCTGCCCCAGCCGTCGGCCAAGGTGCTTTGATGACCCCAGAAGTGCTTCGTCGCCTCTTGGGAGCACACTCCAACGGGGTTGTGGCCAACAATCCCCGAGATGGTCATCATCGCTACCCCGAGCCTGCAGCCCCTCAACCCACTCCAGCTAATCCCGATAGTGAGACCAGAGGAGAAGCCTCGACATCCACAAGGCACGCCCGCTTGGATATAAACGAGGTAGACTAAGTCACTCGAGTAGTGTCGAGTCCCAGTGTATCCTCACTTTGTAATCGTGTGACCTTGTAAATAAACGCCGCCTGTTGTTGTGCCTCTGTAGCCTTACATGGATATGACAGCATGCAGTATAAATTTCTATCCAAGACACAGTTACCAAAAACCTCTCCGACAACCCCCACAGTAACACGTCACATTAGTGTATCTGTGGCTTGACCCCAACCCGTGGAGCAGAGCTGGAAATTTCATTGCCATTCACCACGGTAAAATGACCCAGCTCCGGTGCTATAAAAAGGCCACCGCGTGACCTTGCCAAGCACCCCTCATCTTGTGCACCATCCTCACAACCATTTCTTGCCATGCCGAGCCCTAGTGTTTATCTGAGAACCCCAGATGCCACCCCGGGTAGTTTTGTCAAAATATTGTGGGATTTTACCTGCAGTACCATGGGCGCTACCCAGCCACCCCAGTACGAGCTGTTCAAATCGAGAATCACTCCTTCCACCTCGAGATATTGGGCAGCAGTACACATCCCTCCCGTAAACTCAAACCAAGACCCAACGGAGGTCTCCTTCGTAGGGAAATCTATGCCGACCCCGCATATGGCCATAGAAGCTGCTGCATACGAAGCGCTTGCTCGCCTTCGATTCGCGGTACCCTATGCCAGCGAACGAGGATATTATTACTTTCCGAACCGTGCAGCACCCGGAGGAGTAACATCTTTTCCCGGTGGACGAATTGAGAGAGACCCAGTCCTGGCCAACCTTGTCCAGTACGCCATCGCTCAAGAACGTTTAACCCAACGTGTGATGGGTTATCTCCAGAGCCTCGCAGATTTAAATCCTCAGATCGCCATCGGCAGATCACTAAGGCCCGACCAGGAGAGACGCGTTCATCGGTTGATCAATTCGCTCTCCCCGATAGAAGAGGAGTGTGTCCCAGTACCAGAGATGTTTTCTCGGGACCCCGTCCAGTTACCGTTTCCATTTTAGACGTCGCTGTTGTGTTCATTATTGCAACATTTATTTATGTGTTATAACTTATGCGTGATACCCTGAGCTTGTGCGACGAGTCAATTATTTGGCTTCTACTAATGTGTGTAGTTTTCGTTGTGGTTTATGCTCCTTTAAGTTAACTGATTTCCCTCGCGAAAAATCCTGGAGTAAGATTTTTTTTGCTGCATCGTACACCTTCTCACGACGTGGATTATTTAGTTTCACACAGCACCACGGCAGCAGACTCACAACCGCTCGAACACCTACCCTGCTTGCAAAAACACGTAACCGTGGAGTATTTGTTTTTCAAAAACAATCCTTAGCAAATCTCGAGGACGAGATTTTTCTTAAGGGGGATAGTGTTGTGAAACCCAAAAATTTTGACCTTGTTTTAATAAATTAAAAATTTTCCAGGAAATTAAAACTTTTATTTTCTGGGCTCCCTTTTTATTTTTGAACCTTTTTCTCCCTTGTTATTATGGAGTTTTTTCCCCAAAATGAAAACTTTGCAAAATATGTTATTGGACTTGTTTAACCTCTCAAGAAAAACTCTTATTTTATTAGTAGAACTAATTACATGATTAATTTGCCTGATCTTTAGTTTCTTGAAAATTGGTTTTCAAGGTTACATGGCCATATTTGTACTACAACCATTTGATAAATTCACAAAAAGTTCCAACCAAAATTTGGAGATGTCATGTGATGTTTTTAAATCACTTTTATGCAAAAATATCTTTTATTCATGTAATATTTTGAGCTCTGCATCAATTTTTCTTCTCTGGTCCAGAGTGCAATTTTGCACTACAACCCATTTAAATATTTCTTTCTGGCCTCCACCAAAATTATGGGATGTTGGTAGTAGCATATGATTCAACATTATGCAAAAACCTAGTGCTGTTCTTTGAAAATTTTGAGTGAATCAACCTCTTTTCCATTCTGGTCCAGCCTTGTGATTTCTACTGCAACCCTATTTATTTTTGCTCCAGTAACCTTGTGCCTTCTCCTACTTGTAGACAGCCCTACCAAACCCCTAAGTCCAGGAGCATGCACCCATTTGAATATTTTTGGTTCATGAAATAATGCCATTTATCTCCTGTCCAGAATTGTAGTTTTGCAAAACTTGCACTAACAAGTTTGTGCTTTTCACAAACTAACCTCACCACCCTCTTATTCATCTAAAGAGACCCCACTCTGGAAGTTTTGGCCACTCCAAGAAATGCCTAGGTGCCTGTGGCATTTTGTCAAACACCTAGAGTGCATGAACAGCTTTGACATGAATTTTGTCATTGCACTGTGAACTTGCACCTCTGATCAAACTAACCTGTCCACTAAGCCTCTAGATGACTTTAACCTAGGTCTGTTAAACCCCAACCTCACCCGAGACCTCTAGCATGCCCTGGCATTTTGTCGAGCACGTTCCGTGCGTGCTCTGGGCGCGAGCAGAGCACGCGTTTTGCACGTGCCGCGCCCGAGCCGCCGCGTCGCGCCCCTGGGTTTGGCCCGCTCTGCAGAGCCGCGCCACGCGCTCCCCTTCTCACCGCAACGCGCCAAGAGCCCCTCGCCACGGCTCCGGCAAGCCAGGAGCTAGCCGCCACGGCCGCCCGACAGCCCCTGCTCATGTCGGCGCCGCCCGAGCCTCTCCCGCTCGCCACCTGCCCCCTGGAACAGCGCGAGCTCATCCACAAGCGTGTCCACTAGCGCTCGTCGCCGCCACGACGCCCTAGCTACAGAATGGCGGTCGCCGGCGACCTTATCCGCGGCCACCGTCGGAACCGACCCCGATCGCCTATTTAAGGAGCCCCGAGCTCGTCTCCGCACGCAGGCAGTCCCAAGCCATCTCCCTAGGACCCCCATTGGCAGCCAATCGACCCGGGGAGGTCTCCTTCCCCATCTCCGGCAACCACGGCCGCCGCCACTGCCTCGTTCATTCCGGCACCACCAGGGCCTCCCCCTTTCCGTTCTCTTCACCAAGAACTCCCTCTTCCTCCCGTGAACCGTTCCCCCTGCTCGATTTTGATCGGGACTCACCGCGGGAGAAAAATCACTTTGCCCGACGGCCACCGTCCGCCGCGAAGCTCGCCGCCGGCAGCTCCATCCACCCCGACACCGTAACGACTACCGGAGTGACTGTCTCGATCCCCTGAGCCCGTGGGTGACCTCCGTTTCCCGAACGATGCCGCCGTTCGCCGGCGAGCATCGCCGGAGTCCCGCCTCCTCTCGGGGCAGAGGAAGAGGAGGGAGGTCGACTAGTCAAACCTGACCAGTGGGTCCCCCGGGCCCACTGTCAGTGACTCACGCGCCGCCCACGCTGGATAAGTGGAGGCGTAAAGGCTCAAGTACGTCTCCTCTGTGCGAAAGCGTAATTCCATTCGAACCGTTTTCTTTTCTGGATTTTCTTTTAAAAACAGATTTTGAACAGAGCTTTGACTGTCTATAACTTTTTAAATATAACTCCAAATGAATTGATTCTTTTTCATACATCTCTCAAATTCTGTCTAGTTTATTTTAAGATTTATTTGAAAATTTTCCAAACAACTTTTTTGTACTGTTTTTGAAATATGTGTTATTTGCATATTTTTGAAAATAGGATTTTTGAAGAGAAGAAAGCTTTCAAAAGATTTGGAGTGCACCCTGCCTTTCCACACCATGAAGGCAAGCATCTTGAACCCTGGCATAATATTTCTGGTGTGTTAGTTGATACGATTATAGCACCACCTCATTTCGGAGAACTCGTTATTTTATGTGGTGATACGATCATTTGCATGAATGCATATTAGTGATTTTCCTTGCTGTTGCGAATGTATATACTTGTGATGGTAATCATCCTCATGTGCCTTGCATGCATGCCGGAAAGGAATCCGGGAAAGCCTCTGCCTTGGGTAGGAGTGAGCTTGTCGCCGGTCCCCGTCGGGACGGTTATGTCCGGTATGGCATAGTAAGGTATAATGGGTGGTGATTTCGTCGGTTGAAATATATTTGATATACATGTCATGCAGGGAACTCATAAGCCTCCTGAGTCGGCCATAGATCGAGTCTTGTTCCGGTAACCCCCATACTTGTTTCGTACTGCCACTGGTCCCTACCGTAGGTGGGGTATGGTTCAGTAAGTTGTTAACCCTTGTCTTGGCACACACCGTACAGAGAGGCCATGGTGGAAGATACCGGTTGTAGCCGGTAGGCATGCCACCTGGTCCGGGGGCATGGGTGTATCCGGTTGGGACCGAGAGGGGGGCACCCCTTAGAGCGCGCGATAGAAATTTGATCCCATGCTACGCGAGGTTGTAGCCTCCCCACTTAGAGTTTTGCTTAACAGGTGTCATGGGTGATTCCAGACACGAGTAAAAGCTGGTGTGTGCAAGTCAGGTGTGTTTCAATTAAAAGACCGTAGACGGAATTAGTCCGATGGACTAAAGGAATCCGTTACTCGTGGGTAAAGAGTACACCCTCTGCAGAGATATTAAACCTATTCGAATAGCCGTGTCCATGGTTAAGGACTACAGTCTGGGATGGGTCAAGTGTCGGTCTTAGTGTCGGTCTTCGGAGGAGAAACTACTAAACCCGAATATTGATTATGACTTGTGATATATGATGGTTATGATTATTATCATTATGGACTAACCGTTTGCATTGTTTGAAATAATGAATATCCCTGGGACGGTACCACCCCCTGGATATTCACTATGATTATGTTTATATATATAAGCCCTTTATGTGGCGTCGCTCAGACGCCCGACTGTGGCAGGTTCGTTATTTCATTTACTTACAAGCCCTTTATGTGGTGTCGCCCAGACACCCGACTGTGGCATGCTTGTTATTTTATTTACTTCATAAGCCCTTTATGTGGTGTCGCTGAGATGCCCGACTGTGGCATGCTTGTTATTTATTTACCTTATAAGCCCTTTATGTGGTGTCGCTAAGACGCCCGATTGAGGCATGCTCACTTTTACTATCCTTTCGAGACGTCGCTTTAGACATCCGATCGGTGCATTTTAATACTATTCTATCATTACCTATTCCTGTTGCATATAAATAACCTGCTTGCATGCATCGAGATTTTATTTTCATGACTGACATTGTGATTATAGAATATTTTCAGAGCATGAATATTGTTTGCTATATTATACCCGTGTTCATAATGTTTGCGAGTACATTCAAAAGTACTCACTGGCTTGTCCCTGGCTATTGTCTTGGCCAGATTGCTTGCTTGAAGAGGAGCGCTGCGATGACAGCCTCGGAACCTAAGCAACGGTGATAGCAGCCTCGCGAAGATAGGAGTTAACCTGGTCAGCTGTTCCTGTGGGAAATGGAGTCCCATAGACCGTGGTGAACCACAAACCGCTTCCGCCATCGACCACTAGAAACCAATTGTTGTACTCACAGACCCGAATGGTCTTGTACTACACATTTTGTATTTTTGCTTGGAATTTCTGTATCAAGTTGGTGCCTCATCAGCTAACAGTAATCCTGGGGCTGGTGAGCACAACGGCCATTTTCTGGAAATTAATACCCGGAAAACCGGTCGCGACATCCTTGAAGAAAGGGGTGGGAGGGCGGGAAAACAAAGACAACTTGGGGACAGATGAAACGAACAACATTGGGAAAACTGTGAGGTGATCTTGCGAATGGGGAGGATGATGGGATCATCTTGAAGAGAAGCGCACCGGATGGAAATAGAATTGGGATGACAATCTTGACCAAGAAGGATTAGTATTCACATAGGAATATGAGAACACCGGTTAGGAAAGGTATGGAATCAACACTTGACTTGAAGCAACTCAAATACCACAACTCAAAACAAAAGAAAGGATTGGGCTTGCAGAATAAGCCGGAAACAAACATATGATAGACCCCATATCATATCATGTGTCTATTGGAAAGATATGCTACGAGATACTTGAATTCCCACCTATAAACTCCCAAAACTTTCTGGTTATGCAATATGGTGTTGGGTATACAGAGAGGCATAATATATATCACACAACTAACAAGCCCTACGTTCCAACTGTGTCTATCCGTCAACACATAATCAAGAAACCTTCGGAAATCATGTACCTTAACCTTCGAAAAGCATCCGTTATACGAGTTATGGAAATACTCCCGAACTCCCGCCCTAGTACAGGGTGGCGTCGAGGTTATCTCACCAACAACTGCATAAAAGAGATTTTTGATGTCGGCAAACTCAGGTATTCCAGAACTTCAACGATAAAATTGTGACGACAACACCTCGGAGCTCAACTCCCCGGGAAACTGCCACAACCCCTAAATGTCAGGAGGCACCAAGAACAATGTTCTCGTCACAAGAATATCGAAACGATTCCAAGATACCCGCGTGATCCTAAAAACAATTCGTGAAATTTGAGGAGAGGAAAGTCAAAACATCTACGTCAGGAGGCCTTACCAGAGCGACGAAGGGACTGAGGAGTAAAAAGAATCCTACTCTCTAATATATATATAATCCTAAGACTCAAAACATTTTATTCTAGACTCAACAACGTCAGCGATTCGATCAAGAAGGGGGCTTCTAAGAGGGGATGGCTCTGATTATGAACTTGTAACGCCCACGATGTGGCTATAGCTCCCGTGTGTCGAAGCACGACTTAGAGACATAACCGCATAGTGGTTTTGTCGCAAGAAGGGTCATCTTCACAAACATCTCGTGTAATGAATAAGACAGGGATAAATAGAGTTGGCTTACACTCGCCACATCACACAACACATAAATAATTCATACATCATCCAAATACACACATACACCGACTACGGTTAAATCTGAATGAAAAGGGAGATAAACCCCAAATGCTAGATCCCCGATTATCCCAACTGGGCTCCACTACTGATCATCGGGAAATGACACATAGTAACGACTAAGGTCCTCATCAAACTCCCAATTGAGTTCGGTAGCATCACCTGCATTGGTATCATTAGCACCTGCAACTGTTTGGAAGTATCCGTGAGTCACGAGGACTCAGCAATCTCACACCCGCGAGATCAATACTATTTAAGCTTATGGGTGGGATAAGGTAATGAGGTGGAGCTACAGCAAGCGCTTAGCAAATATGGTGGCTAACATACACAAGTAAGAGTAAGATGAGAAGCTATGCAACGGTCGTGAAGCTACAAGTGATCAAGAAGTGATCCTGAAACTACCTAAGTTCAAGCATAACACAAGACCGTGTTCACTTCCCGGACTCTACCGAAAAGAGACCATCACGGCTACACATGCGGTAGATTCATTTTAATTAAGTCAAGTGTCAAGTTCTCTACAACCGGATATTAACAAATTCCCATCTTCCACATAACTGCGGGCACGTCTCTTGAAAGTGTATACCCTGCAGTGGTGTCCCAACTTAGCCCATTACAAGCTCTCATGATCAACGAAGGATATTCCTTCTCCTGGCAAGATCTGGTCAGTCTCGGAATCCCGGTTACAAGACATTTCGACAATGGTAAAACAAGACCAGCAAAGCCACCCGACTGTGCCAACAAATCTCGATAGGAGCTGCACATATCTCGTTCTCAGTGCACACCAGATAGGTCAAGCTACGAGTAAAACCAACCCTTAAGTTTCCCCGAGGTGGCCCCGTAGGTTGCCCGGTTCGGTCCAACACTCAGAGGAGCACTAGCCCAGGAGGGTTAAAATAAAAATGACCCTCGGGTCTGCAGAACCCAAAGGAAAGTTATAGGTTGTTAGGAAAATGTAAAACCAAGGTTGGGCCTTGCTTTATGAGTTTTATTCAAAGCGAACTGTCAAGGGGGTCCCATAACCCCAACCGTGCAAGGAACGCAAAATCAGGGAACATAACACCGGTATGATGGAAACTAAGGCGGCAAGAGTGGAACACAACACCCGGCATAAGGCCGAGCCTTCCACCCTTTACCAAGTATATAGATGCATTAATTAAAATAAGAGCCATAGTGATATCCAAACATATCCATGTTCCAACACGGAACAAACTTCAACTTCACCTGCAACTAACAACACTATAAGAGGGGCTGAGCAAAAGCGGCAACATAGCCAAACAACGGTTTGCTAGGAAGGTGGGTTAGAGGCTTGACATGGCAATATGGGAGGCATGATATAACATGTGGTAGGTAGCACGACATAGCGATAGAACAAACAACTAGCAAGCAAAGATAGAAGTGATCTCAAGGGTATGGTCATCTTGCCTGCAAAGTTCTCTGAGTAGTCCAAAGCTTGATCCTCATTAGCATTATCAGCAGGTTCCTCTCTCATGTACTCATCTCCCGGCTCTACCCAAATCAAGAAGACAAGCAACGGAACAACAATCAATCATGGTGCAATGCACAAGCAACATGATGCAATACGTGGCATGATATGCAAGATATGATATGCAATGCATATGCATGCTCCGGAAGGAAAAAATGATCAAGGCATCAACTTGTTATAGCAAGTACGGCACTAGAAAGATGAGGTGATTTCGGTCGAAATCGATATAAGGATCACCGGAAATGGATGCACGGTTTGCAAATGACAAGCAAAACAAGAATGACGCAAATCTGCTATTAACAGCATGATAGCACTTAGAATGCAATAAGAAACTAAGCTACTGCACTTAACATAGCAAAACAGCATATGGTAGTGAAGTACACATGAAGATCTACAAATAATGAACACTAATCTCCTGCTAGTTCTCACTAGAACAAGCTCAAAATAGCATGACAAAAATGCAAATGATAACAGATTCACAGACTTGGAGAAAATACTAAGCATGACAAAACAACATCATATAGCAATGTTTAGAGCTAGCAAACAACAAGCTACAGGAACTTATCATGGCAAAGAAAGGAATAGTATGCTTGTACTAAACACACAGAACAAAACTACCTTACTATTCTTTAACCACAGAGCCATGGAAAAATGATGTGGCACCCATGCAAACATGGCAAGGTATATAATCAGTTTCAGACTTAGTAGAAAAACAGAGCATGACAGGAACAGTTTCTTGATAGCAACTTTACAAGCTTATGCCACTCACCAAAAACAATTTCATGGCATAGATAGGTAACCAACAGTAATTAGACATGTCCAAGAAGCTAAGCATGGCAAGATCAAGTTCATATGGTGCATGCATCGCTAGCAAAACACATGACAATATTGAATAAACATGTTAACAATCTGCCAGGAACAATATTTAGCAAAAGTAGAGCAAGGAAATGACATGCGAAATTGCTCCATAATTACAACCAGAGGCATGAACGGATAGAGCAATAACACATTGTCAAAACATTATTAATGAACTAACTCAAAAGGTGCATGGATCTCATGGTAGGAGCAAGTTTACATGGCATCAAAATGTAAAAGGATAAGGACTTAGCAAAACTACTAAGTGTCTGAAATCAGCAACATTATGAAGCCTACTTTGCATGCTTATGCTAGTCATGACATAGATCACATAAATACAAGACTTGCACCCCTCTAAAGATGGAACGATGGATATCATAACACATGTAGACATCATGCTGATAGGATGCGCACACAGAATGTAACGAAAAAGACAAATCATCAAGTTCTATTAAGAACCAGCAGTTAGCATCATATAGCACTCTTGCAACAAGGATAATGGCATCACTATGGACAGTAACATGCATGCAAATGTCACTACCAGGAAGAGCTTCACGAGACGAACATTTCAACATATCATATGCATGAATCGGATCTACGGGCACGGAGATATGGCATGATGAACAGGTCATAAAAATAATAGGGATCTCCGGGACTTGGTGGAATTCAGGGTTAAACAGAGCGGGCGAGGGATAGCAAAAAGGCCACGGGCGATGTTTAGCAGGCTGGTGCTCACCATAGCGGGTTGACGCCCAGACGAGGAAGCAGGCCAAGGTCCACACAGCTGGGCCGGTGGGCGCAGTTATAGACCTTGTGCGGGGCCCATGCAGAGGATCATCGTGGCTGTCATCCTCCCCACCGACGTGAACATAGTGGTGGCGGTGGAGCTCGATCCGGCCTGGATCGGGTCGGATCCAAGGGCGGAGACGGCGGGGAGGCGAGGGGAGGCCAGATTGCGGCGGTGAAGGCCGGATCTGGGCGAGGGGGCCCTGAAGTGCTGCGGAACAGTGGTGCCCACGTTCATCGGCGCGGGCCGAAGCTCGCCGGATCCGCCCGATTCGGACGAGGCAGGTAAAGCCTGAGGAGGCCGGTGGCGAAGTAGCCCACTGGTGAGGTGACGCGAAGGAGGCGGGATAGTCCGGTGGCACAGGGTGTCGGAGTTGATGACGGGAGGCGGCGGATCAGTTGGCGCCAGCGGTTGCAGGCGGGGGCGGCCGCATGCAAGGGCAGGGAGTGGGAGGTGGGCATGGCGTGTGGGCCTGAGCGGGCCCGAACTGGGTCCGGCGGGTTGCGGCGGGGGCGAGAGGAGAGAGAGGCGACGTGGCATGCGGCGGTTGGATGAGGACGGCGGCGCTACTGACGTGGCATGACCGGATTGGCCAGGCGACGTGGAGAACAGACATGTCTGGCGTAGCGCGGACGTGTCCGGCGGCGCGAGGATAAAGAAGGCTAGGGTTTCGCCTGAAATTTCAGAGGGAGAGGCTAATTTATAGGTAGAGGGAGCAAGGAGAGTCCAAATGAGGTGTGGTTTTCGCCCACACGATCATGATGCAACGACGGAGAGCGTGGAGGGGGTTTAGATGGGTTAGTGGGCTGTTTTGGAGGGGTGTTGGGCTGCAACACAAGAGAGGCTTTTGCGGTTACCTGGTTAACTTTTGAGGCATCAAATTACCTCCAAATGGAACGAAATTTGATAGGCGGTCTACCTGTGATGTACCAAGGCCACTTGAAAAATCTCGACCCATTCGGAGAACATTTTTCTCCCTCTCATGAAAAGAGATTAGAGGGGTGCAACGGGTACACGAGAGAGTGTCGGATTGCGAAACGGACAACAGAGAAAATGCTCGGGTGCATGGGACGAACATGAATGCAACTGAGATGCACATGATGACATGAGATGAAATGCATGACATGAACAAAAAGCAAAACGAAGACAAAAACCCAACCATGAAGGGAATATCATATCACAAAGCCGAAAATGGCAAGAGTCAGAGTTACAAATATGGGAAGTTACATCAGGGGTGTTATATGTTCACTGTGGTGGTCTTCGTGCTTTGGGCACGGCAGTTGCTTTACAAACTGCTCGTGTGGGGGTACTTTGTGGTGGACATGGTGTTGTGTCCACTAGAAGTGGGTTACTGCTACCTCTTGAGCATGCATTGGTTTTCCCTTGAAGAGGAAAGGGTGATGCAGCAAAGTAGCGTAAGTATTTTCACTCAGTTTTGAGAACCAAGGTATCAATCCAGTAGGAGACAACACACGTCACCTAGTACCTGCACAAACAATCAAGAACCTTGCAACCAACGCGATAAAGGGGTTGTCAATCCCTTCACAGTCACTTGCAAAAGTGAGACTTGATAAAGATAGTAAAATAAATATTTTGGGTATTTTTTGTTGTATAGATTGGAAAGTAAAGATTGTGAAATAGTAAAAGAGATGCGATGTAAATAAAAGAGATGCAATATAATAAGAAAGAGACCCGGGGGTCATAGGTTTCACTAGTGGCTTCTCTCGAGATAGCATGTATTACGATGGGTGAACAAATTACTGTCGAGCAATTGATAGAAAAGCGCATAGTTATGATAATATCTAAGGCAATGATCATGAATATAGGCATCACGTCTGTGTCAAGTATATCGAAACGATTCTGCATCTACTACTATTACTCCACACATCGACCGCTATCCAGCATGCCTCTAGAGTATTAAGTTCATAAGAATAGAGTAACGCATTAAGCAAGATGACATGATGTAGAGGGATAAACTCAAACAATGTGATATAAACCCCATCTTTTTATCCTCGATGAAAACAATTCAATATGTGCCTTGCTGCCCCTATTGTCACTGGGAAAGGACACCGCAAGATTGAATCCAAAGCTAAGCACTTCTCCCATTGCAAGAAAGATCAATCTAGTAGGCCAAACTAAACTGATAATTCGAAGAGACTTGCAAAGATATCAAATCATGCATATAAGAATTCAAAGAAGAACCACATAATATTCATATATAATCTTGTTTATAAACCCACAATTCATCGGATCTCAGCAAACACACCGCAAAAGAGTATTACATCGAATAGATATCCAAGAAAATCGAGGAGAACTTTGTATTGAGAATCAAAGAGAGAGAGAGAAGAAGCCATCTAGCTAATAACTATGGACCCAAAGGTCTGTGGTAAAGTACTCACGCTTCATCGGAGAGGCTATGGTGTTGATGTAGAAGCCCTCCGTGATCGAATCCCCCTCCGGCAGATCGCTGGAAGAGGCCCCAAGATGGGATCTCACGCATACAGAAGGTTGCAGTGGTGGAAAAGTGGTTTTGTGGCTCTCTACGATCGGTCTAGGGTATAAGAGTATATATATATGCGAAAGAAGTACGTCGGTGGAGCTAAGAGGGGCCCATGAGGGTGGGGACGCCTACCCCCCTGGGCGTGCCCTCGTGCCTCGTGGCCGCCTCGTGGCGTTCCAGACTTCCACTCCAAGTCTCCTGGTTTGCTTTCGGTCCAAGAAAGATCATCGCGAAGGTTTCATTCCATTTGGATTCCGTTTGCTATTCCTTTTCTACGAAACTCTAAAATAGGCAAAAAAAAAAGAAACTGGCACTGGGCCTCCGGTTAATAGGTTAGTCCCAAAAATAATATAAAAGAGCATATTAAAGCCCATTAAACATCCAAAATAGATAATATAATAGCATGGAACAATCAAAAATTATAGATACGTTGGAGACGTATCAAGCATCCCCAAGCTTAACTCCCTCTCGTCCTTGAGTAGGTAAATGATAAAAACGGAATTTTTTATGTGGAATGCTACATAACATAATTATAAATGTAATTCTCTTTATTGCGGCATGAATGTTCAGATCTGAGAGATTCAAAACAAAAGTTTAATATTGACATAATAATAATAATACTTCAAGCATACTAACAAAGTAATCATGTCTTCTCAAAATAACATGGCCAAAGAAAGCTATCCCTACAAAATCATAGAGTCTGGCTATGCTCTATCTTCATCACACAAAATATTTAAATCATGCACAACCCCGATGACAGGACAAGCAATTGTTTCATACTTTTGATGTTCTCAAACTTTTTCAATCCTCACGCAATACATGAGCGTCAGCCACGGACATAGCACTATAGGTGGAATAGAATGGTGGTTGTGGGGAAGACAAAAAAGGAGAAGATAGTCTCACATCAACTAGGCATATCAATGGGTTACGGAGATGCCTATCAATAGATATCAATGTGACTGAGTAGGGATTGCCATGCAACGGATGCACTAGAGCTATAAGTGTATGAAAGCTCAAAAAGAAACTAAGTGGGTGTGCATCCAACTTGCTTGCTCACGAAGACCTAGGGAATTTTGAGGAAGCCCATCACTGGATATACACGCCAAGTTCTATAATGAAAAATTCCCACTAGTATATGAAAGTGACCAAATAGAAGACTCTCTATCATGAAGATCATGGTGCTACTTTGAAGCACAAGTGTGGAAAAGGATAGTAGCATTGTCCCTTCTCTCTTTTTCTCTCATTTTTTTATTTGGGCCTTTCTCTTTTTTTATGGCCTCTTTTTTCTTTTTTTTTCTTTTTCATTTGGAGTCTCATCCCGACTTGTGAGGGAATCAGAGTCTCCATCATCCTTTCCTCACTGGGACAATGCTCTAATAATGAAGATCATCACACTTTTATTTACTTACAACTCGATACTTAGAACAAAATATGACTCTATGTAAATGCCTCTGGCGGTCTACCGGGATGTGCAATGAATCAAGAGTGACATGTATGAAAGAATTATGAAGGTGGCTTTGCCACAAATATGATGTAAACTACATGATCATGCAAAGCAATATGACAATGATGAAGCATGTCATAATAAACGGAATGGTGGAAAGTTACATGGCAATATATCTTGGAATGGCTTTGGAAATGACATAATAGGTAGGTATGGTGGCTGTTTTGAGGAAGGTAAATGGTGGGTTTACGGTACCGGTGAAAGTTGCATCGTACTAGAGAGGCTAGCAACGATGGAAGCGTGAGAGTGTGTATAATCCATGGACTCAACATTAGTCATAAAGAACTCACGTACTTATTGCAAAAGTCTATTAGTTATCGAAACAAAGTACTACACGCATGCTCCTAGGGGGGTAGATTGGTAGGAAAAGACCATCGCTCATCCCCGACCGCCACTCATAAGGAAGACAATCAAAAAATAAATCATGCTCCGACTTCATCACATAACGGTTGACCATATGTGCATGCTATGGGAATCACAAACTTTAACAGAAGTATCTCTCAAATTCACAACTACTCAACTAGCATGACTCTCATATCACCATCTTCATATCTCAAAACAATCATAAGGAATCAAACTTCTCATAGTATTCAATGCATTTTATATGATAGCTTTTATTATACCCATCTTGGATGCCCATCATATTAGGACTAATTCTATAGCCAAAGAAAATTACCATGCTGTTCTAGAAGATTCTCAAAATAATATAAGTTAAGCATGGGAGATCAATAATTTCTATAAAATAAAACCACCACCGTGCTCTAAAAAGATACAAGTGAAGCACTAGAGCAAAATCATCTAGCTCAAAAGATATAAGTGAAGCACATAGAGTATCCTAATAAATTTCATTCATGCGTGTCTCTCCCAAAAGGTGTGTACAGCAAAGATGATTGTGGGCAACTAAAAAGAAAAGACTCAAATCATACAAGACGCTCCGGGCAAAACACATATCATGTGGTGAATAAAAATATAGCCTCAAGTGAAGTTACAGATAGACGAAGATGAAAGAGGGGATGCCCCGCCTTTCGGGGCATCCCCAAGCTTAGGCTTTTGGTTGTCCTTGAATTTTACCTTGGGGTGCCTTGGGCATCCCCAGGCTTAGTCTTTTGCCACTCCTTATTCCAAATCAATCAAATCTTTACCCAAAAACTTGAAAACTTCACAACACAAAACTTCAAGAGAAAACCTCATGAGCTCCATTAGTATAATAAAATAAATGTAACACCCACAATGCGGCTATATCTCCTACGTGTCGAGGCACGACTTAGAGGCATAGTCGCATGGTAGGCATGTCGCAAGAGGGGTAATCTTTACACATCCCATGTACTGAACAAGAAGGGGATAAAGAGTCGGCTTACAATCGCCACTTCATGCAATACATAAATAATCCATACATCATCCAAAGTACAATCAAAGGTCCGACTACGGAATCAAAATAAAGGAAGACAACCCCAAATGCTAGATCCCCGATTGTCCCAACTGGGCTCCACTACTAATCATCAGGAAAGGAAACATAATAGCGACCCAAGTCTTTGTTGAACCGCCACTTGAGTTCGGTAGCGTCCCCTACACTGGCATCATCGGCACCTGCATCTATTTGGAAGTATCCGTGAGTCACAAGGACTCAACAATCTCACACCCACGCGATCAAGACTATTTAAGCTTAAGGGTAGGAAAGGTAGTGAGGTGGAGCTACAGCAAGCACTAAGCATATATGGTGGCTAACATACGCAAAAGAGAGCGAGAAGAGAAGCAACGCACGGTCGAGAAGCTATTAATGATCAAGAAGTGATCCTAAAACTACTTACGTTCAAGCATAACACAAGATCGTGTTCTCTTCCCGGACTCCGCCGAAAAGAGACCATCACGTCTACATACGCGGTTGATTCATTTTAATTAAGTTAAGTGCCAAGTTCTCTACAACCGGATATTAACAAATTCCCATCTGCCCATAACCGCGGGCATGGCTTTCGAAAGTTCAAACCCTGCAGGGGTGTCCCAACTTAGCCCATCACAAGCTCTCACGGTCAATGAAGGATATTGCTTCTCCCGGGAAGACCCGATCAGTCTCGGAATCCCGGTTACAAGACATTTCGACAATGGTAAAACAAGACCAGCAAAGCCTGCCGATGTGCTGAAAAATCCCGATAGGAGTTGCACGTATCTCGTTCTCAAGGCACACCAGATGGGCCAGACATTGGGTTGGCATAGACCCTGGTTGCCCAGGGGGCACCGGACATCGTCCAGTTTGGACCAACACTCAGAGGAGCACTGGCCTCGGGTTTAAAATAATGATGACCCTTGAGTCCGTGGAACCCAAAGGAAAAAGGCTTAGGTAGGAAAATGGTAAAACCAAGGTTGGGCCTTGCTGGAGGAGTTTTATTCAAAGCAAACTATCAAGGGGTTCCCATAACACCCAACCGCGTAAGGAACGCAAAATCAAGGAACATAACACCGGTATGACGGAAACTAGGGCGGCAAGAGTTGAACAAAACACCAAGCATAAGGCCGAGCCTTCCACCCTTTACCAAGTATATAGATGCATTAATGTTAATAAGAGATAATAATGATATCCCAACAATATCCATGTTCCAACATGGAACAAACTTCAACTTCACCAGCAACTAGCAACAGTATAAGAGGGGCTGGGCAAAGCGGTAACATAGCCAAACAATGGTTTCCTAGGAAAGGTGGGTTAGAGGCTTTACATGGCAATATGGGACACATGATATAGTAAGTTGTAGTTAGTGCGGCATAGCAATAGAGCGAACAACTAGCAAGCAAAGATAGAAGTGATTTCGAGGGTATGGTCATCTTGCCTGCAAAGTTCTCAGAGTTGTCGAAAGCTTGATCCTCGTTAGCGTACTCAACAGGTTCCTTGGTCACGTACTTGTCTCCCAGCTCTACCCAAAGCAAGAACACAAGAAAAGGACCAACAATCAATCACGGTGCAATGCACAAACAACATGATGCAAAACATGGCATGATATGCGAGATGTGATATGCAATGCATATGCGTGCTCCGGAGGGAAAAGAAAGATCAAGGCATAAACTTGGCAAACCAAGCATGCCGCTGGAAAGGTGAGATGATTTTGGTTGAAATCGATATAAAGATCATCGGAAACGGATGCACGGTTTGCAAATGGCAAGCAAAACAAGAATGGCACAATACTGCGATCAACAACATGATGCCATCTAGAATGCAACAAGAAACTAAGCTACTGCACTCCAACATATCAATAAGGCATATGGCAGTAATGTACACAAGATGCTTGACAAAACATGAACACTGAGCTGCGACTAAATCACAAAAGAGAATGTTCAAACAAGCATGACAAAAGTGCAAAAGATATCAGCTTCACAGACTTAGTGAAAATACTAACATGCCAGAAATAACATCAGGAAGCCATGTTTAGAGTAAGCAAAAAACATGCTACGGGAACATATAATAGAAAACAAAGGCATGGAATGATTATAATAAATGCATAGAACAAAAGTCTCTTACTGATCATGAGCCAATAAGGCACAGAGATATGATGCCACACATGTAAACATAGCAAGTTTTATTAACAGTTTCAGACTTACGAGAAAAACAGAGCATCGCATAAACAGAATTATGAAGGCATCTTTGCGAGATCAAACCACTCACCACAAAGAATTGCATGACAAAACAAGCATACTAACAGTAATATGACATGTTCATGAATCTAACCATGGAAGGATAAAGTTCATAGCATGCATGGATCACTAGCAACAACCATGGCAAAATTGATTAACATGTTAACATTCTGCCAGGAACATTTTATAGTAAAAGTAGGGCAAGAATAAGACATGCTAGGACACTACATAATTGCAAAAAGGGGCACGTATGGATAGAGCATAACCATATGTTCAAAACATACTTACTGAAGTAGCTCAAAACAAGCATGGATCTCACTGTAGCATCAAGTTTGCATGGCAACAAAATAACAGCTGGAAAAATGACTTAGCAAAATCCTAAGTCCCTAAAAACAACAATATCACGAAGCCTAGTTTGCATGCTTGTGCTAGTCACCACATTGATCACAAAAATGCAAGACATCCACCTCTGTAAAGATGGCATGGCATAGTTCAAATCACATGTAGAGCTCATGCTCATACGAAGCACACATCAAATGTGGAAAAAAGACAAATCACCATAAACTGATAAGTAGCCGCAGTAAACATTTTATAGCACTCTTGCATCAACGATTAGGGCATCAATATGAACTCAAACAAGCATGCCACAGTGGAACTAAATAAAGACCATCTCACGATGAACATTTTCATATATCATATACATGAAACGGAGCTACGGTCACGGAGATATGGCATCATGAACAGGGGCATAAAATGTTGCAGGGGAAAAAGACTTGGACGAAATCAACCTCCGAATTTCCAGATTTAGGGTTTGCACATGGTTCAAGGTTCACGTGTGAGCTCGCCTGAGATGGAGAGGTAGACGACGGAGAGGCGCGGGGAGGCGCCGGCGGGGTCGCACCGGACCAGATCTGGCCGGACCCGGCCGGAGCTGGTGCGGGTGGCGGCGGAGGTCGGCGGGAGGCGATGGGGCGCGACGGCGACCGGCGGGCGCAAGGCGGCGGCGCTGGAGGTCGGCGGAGACGGCGGCACGCGAGCACGGCGGTGGAGGGCGGAGCAGGGAGGCGCGGCGCGCAGATGGGCCGGGCGGGCCCCGCCTGGGCTCGCCGGGCCGTGGTGGCGAGGTGGCGGCGGCGACATGTGGCGCTCACCGATTGGCACGGGCGGTGGTCGCGGACGTGTCCGGCGGCGCGAGAGGAGCGTTGCTAGGGTTAGAGTGCGAGATTTTTGGAGGGGTGCACATATTTATATCTAGGAGGAGGTAGGAGTGTCCAAATGAGGTGTAGTTTTCGCCCACACGATCGTGATCCGACGACGGAGGGCATGGAAGTGGTTTAGATGGGTTGTTGGGCTGTTTTGGTGGGTTGTTGGGCTGCAACATAAAAGAAGCTTTTGCGGTTACCCAGTTAACCGTTGGAGCATCAAACGGAATCCAAATGGAATGAAATTTGACACGCGGTCTACCGGTGGTGTACCAAGGCTACTTGGCAAATCTCGGTCCATTTCGAGAACGTTTAACACCCGCTCACGAAAGGAGACAAGAGGGGTGCGCCGGTGCATGTGAGAGTGTCGGATTGCAAAACGGACAACGTGGAAAATTCTCGGATGCATGAGACGAACACGTATGCAAATGCGATGCACATGAAGACATGATATGAAATGCATGACATGAAAAAAATGCAAAACGATGACAAAAAACCCAACCACGAATGGAATCTCATAACTTAAGGCTAGAAATGGCAAGAGTCGGAGTTAAAAATATGGCAAGTTACATCCGGGGTGTTACAACACTCCACCACTACGAAAGGATCTCGTCCCGAGATCTAGGACTGAAAGAACTCCGGATATTCGGAACAGAGGTGGTCCTCGCGTTCCCAGGTGGCTTCTCGATTGGTATGCTGTGTCCACTTCACTCTCAGGAATTTGATTGACTTGTTGCGAGTCTTGCGCTCGATCTCTTCAAGAATAGCAACGGGATGCTCATGATAAGATAAATCTTCTTGGAGATCAATCTCTTCAAAGTTGATGGTGCGCTCAGGAGTCTTGAAGCACTTGCGAAGCTGTGACACGTGAAACACATCGGGCACATTTGCGAAGTTGGACGGAAGCTCAAGTTGATAGGCGAGGTCGCCTCTTTTGCCAATGATCTTGAAAAGACCCATGTATCTAGGGACAAGCTTCCCTTTGATACCGAAGCGACGAGTACCTTTCATTGGAGAGACGCGGAGGTAGACGTGGTCTCCAATCTCGAAAGCCAAATCACGGTGCTTTTTATCATAGTAACTCTTCTGGCGCGATTGCGCGGCTTTCAGATTTTCACGGATGACTTTGCACATTTCTTCAGCTTCTGTGATTAAGTCATTGCCAAGAAGTTGGCGTTCACTAGTCTCTGACCAATTGAGAGGAGTACGACACTTTCTGCCATAGAGAATTTCGAATGGGGCCTTGCCCGAACTCACTTGGAAGCTGTTGTTGTAGGAGAACTCGGCATATGGAAGACAATCTTCCCACTTCATACTGAACGAAATGACACAAGCCCTGAGCATATCTTCAAGAATTTGGTTGACTCGCTCGACTTGGCCACTAGTTTGAGGATGGAAGCCTGTGTTGAAGTGAATGTTGGTGCCCATGGCCTTCTGGAAGGAATCCCAGAACTTAGAAGTGAAGTTGCTTCCACGATCTGAAGATATCAATTGTGGAATGCCATGCAAGGAGACAATCTTGGAGGTGTATAGCTCTGCCAGCTGAGCTGCTATGGTAGATTCTTTGATTGGAAGAAAATGAGCCACTTTAGTAAGCTTGTCGATGACAACGAAGATAGCATCATTTCCACGCTTGGACTTGGGAAATCCAATCACGAAGTCCATTTCAATATGGTCAAACTTCCATTCTGGAACAGGAAGAGGCTGGAGGAGACCAGCTGGCCGTTGGTGTTCTGCTTTCACCCTTCTACAGACATCACATTCATTCACGAATTGAGCAATTTCTCGCTTCATTTGAGTCCACCAATACGACTGCTTGAGGTCATGGTACATCTTCGTACTTCCAGGATGAATGGATAGAAGGGAATTGTGCACCTCATTCATAATGACTTTCCTTAGATCACCTTTAGGAACCATAATTCGATCCTCGAAGAATAGATTGTCTTTGTCATCAATGCTATAGCACTTGTATTTGGGTTGGCTCTTGGCAATCCCATTTTTCACCTTCTTCACCATGGAATCCAGGAGTTGTGCCTCACGAATTTGATCTTCCAAAGTAGGAGAGACTTGGAGGTTGGAAATAAAGCCTTGAGGAACAACTTGGAGATTCAGTTTGCGGAAAGCTTCACAAAGGTCCGGTTGGAAGGGCTTGAGACTTAAGCTGTTGCCGTAAGCCTTCTTGCTCAAAGCATCTGCAATGACATTGGCCTTCCCTGGAGTATATTCGATACTCAGGTTGTATTCTTGAACCATTTTGACCCAATGAGTCTGCCTGAGGTTGAGGTTGGGTTGAGTGCAGATGTACTTGAGGCTCTTATGATTAGTGAAGATGTCCACTTTCCTTCCCAACAAGAGATGTCTCCATGTTAATAATGCATGGACAACCACCGCCAACTCAAGATCATGAGTGGGGTAGTTCCTTTCGTTTGGCTTCAACTGACAAGAGGTATAAGCCACAACTTTCTTTTCTTGCATTAACACAGCACCGAGACCTTGCAGGGAGGCATCACAGAAAACTTCGAATGGTTTGGATTCATCAGGAGGAGTCAAGACAGGAGCTGTGACCAGCTTCTCTTTAAGGGTGTTGAAAGCAACGTCACACTCAGGTGTCCAGACATACTTGACATGCTTCTAGAGGAGGTTGGATAGAGGCTTTGCAATCTTAGAGAAATTCTCAACGAATCTTCGACAATAGCTTGCAAGCCCAAGAAAACTGCGGAGCTGCTTGACATTCTGAGGCAGCTCCCAATTCACAATTCTAGACACCTTCTCAGGATTAACAGCGATGCCTTTGGCGGAGATGATATGACCAAGGTAGAGAACCTCATCAAGCCAAAACTCACACTTGGAAAACTTCGCATAGAATTGATGCTCTCTGAGTTTGTCGAGTGCCAATCTCAAATGCTTGGCATGATCCTCCTTACTCTTGGAAAAGACCAAAATATCATCGAGATACACCAGGACAAAATAATTTGTGTAAGGGCTGAAGATGAAGTTCATCATGCGAGACAACATTGGAGGAGCATTAACAAGGCCGAAAGACATGACAGTATATTCATAAGAACCATAGCTTTTTTTGAATGTTGTCGTAGGGATATCTTGTTCACGAATGCGAATCTGATGATAACCCATATGGAGGTCAAGCTTGGAGAATACTTTGACACCCTTAAGTTGCTCGAATAGCTCATTGATGTTGGGAAGTGGATACTTGTTCTTTTTTGTCTTCTTGTTCAATGGACGGTAGTCGACGCAGAGTCATTCTGTTCCATCATTCTTCTTGACAAAAAGAACACCAAAACCCCGTGGAGATGAACTCGGTCTAATCAGACCCATGCGCTCTTGTTCATCGAGTTGTTTCTTCAACTCCTTCAACTCCTCTGGTCCAAGATTGTAAGGACGCTTGCAAACAGGTTCCGTGCCAGGCTCAAGATCGATAACGAATTCAACAGGCCGGTGAGGATGCATCCCTGGAAGCTCTTCTGGAAAGACGTCTTGATATTCACAAACGACTGGAATCTGAGAGATGGCATTCAACTCGCCCTTCTCATTGAGAGAAAACAGTCGAATGGTATCATCACAAGCAGCATAGATGATCACATCCTCATAAGAGTGTGTCAATTGAATCTGCCTAGTAGCACAATCAAGCTGAGCCTTGTGCTTAGAAAGCCAGTCCATGCCGAGAATTAGATCAATATCCGAATCACCAAGAACAATTGGAGAAGACAAAATTTATAGTCACCCATCTTGATAGAAACATCTAAAACCATAGAGCTTATGTTCATGAATTTACCCAGAGAGACAACTGATAACTGCCTAGGCAAATCTTGGAAAAGCAACTCATGCTTAGATGCAAATGGTCTTGAAATGAAACAATGCGATGCACCAGTATCAAAAAGAACTCTTGCAGGAATATCATTAACTAGAAGATTACCCACGATCACTTCTGAAGAATCCTCTGCCTGAGCTGCGTTCATCATGTTGACCTTTGCCGACTTGGAATTATGCTTCACCGCATAGGAGGAGGAGGCGGAAGGCTCCTTTGGTTGAAGCATTTGTTTGCATAGTGCCCTTTCTGCTAACACTTGTTGCAAGTAACCTCTAAGAGCAGATGGTGATAAGGAGCACTTGACCTTGGAGTATGAGGCTGAGCTTTGTTCTGATAGCCTGGGTTGGGTGGGTGGGAAGATCCATTGCGACCTTTGCTCTTCTGCTGATAAGGCTGACGAAATGGAGGAGGAGGAGGACGCAACCAGAACTTCTGTTGCTTAGCTTCCACTTGCATGAAGAAGAAGACTGAACTGCATCCCTGACTCTCTTCTTAGATGCCTCACACTTGAGCTGAGCAACTTCTTGCTTTAGTGCCATGTTGTAGAATTGATCGAACTCGGTCGTCTCAAGAAGCACGAGAGCTAACTGTAGATCCTCTCTGAGGCCACCTCTGAATTGATAAATCATACTCTTTTCATCAGGGACGTCTTGTTTAGCGAAGCGAGCGAGTTTCTGAAACTGGATATTGTATTAATACATGAACATGCTGCCTTGCTTGAGATTGCGGAACTCCTTACGCTTGCTCTCAATAACACTTGGTGGGATGTGATGAGCTTTGAAGTCTCGGTGGAAATCATTCCAGGTAATCACACGACCTCCTCTGGAATCTCCATATTGTTGATACCACTCAGCAGCTTGATCCTTGAGTTGAAACGAAGCGAACTTAACAAAGTCCTCAGGTCTGACATTGCTACATTCAAAATGTTTGCAAATGTCCACGAGCCAATAATCGGCGTCTGTGGCCTCGACACAGTTGCTGAAGGACTTCGGCTGGTTTGCGAGGAACTAGTTGAGGGTAGCAAACTGAGGCTGATTGTTGCCTTGGCCTTGATTTCCTTGGTTGCCTTGCCCTTGGTTGCGCTCTTGCAAGAGTTGCAAAAGCATCTGAGTGTTGGCGTTGGTGGCTACCATGACAGCTTGACATGCCTCCGGAGGTAGAGGTGGTGGCGGATTCTGACTCCATAGAGGAGCCATACGAAGAGGTTGACATCCGTTAGCATCTTGAAAGACATATATTCAAGCTGAATCAATGGATCGAAATTGCAACATAAAGTCTTAACATTCAAACAAGGATGAACGAATGAATTCCAAAGTAAATCATCACACTTCCATTAAGGTTGAGAAGCCACTTAGATAAAGGTAGATGAATAAAGCAACAAGGTACAAATATGACCAAATAAGTGGTAAGGATTACCCAATCACAAACCAAATATCTGCAGGAAGAAATACTAGAGCTACTTGAATACCCACCTATAAAACTCCCGAAACTTTCTGGTTATGCAATCAAATGTTGGGGATACAGGGGAAGTATAATATCTCACCCAAAACTAACAAATCCTACATCCAGCTGTATCCAACCTTCAACACATAACCAAGAAACCTTCGGAAATCATTTACCTCAACCATCAAAAAGCATCCGTTATACGAGTTATGGAAATACTCCTGAACTCCCACCCCAGTACTGGGTGGCGTCGAGGTTATCTCACCAACAACTGCATAAAAGATATTTTCGATGTTCGCGAACTTAGGTATTCCAGAACTGCAACGATAAAATTGTGACGACAACACCTTGGAGCTCAACTCCCCGGGACACTGCCACAACCCCTAAATGTCAGGAGGCACCAAGAACAATGTTCTTGTTACAAAACCATCGGAACGATTCCAAGATACCCGCGTGATCCTAAAAAAATTCATGAAATTTGAGGAGAGAAGAGTCAAAACTCTACGTTAGGAGGCCTCACCAGAGCGACGAAGGGACTGAGGAGTAAAAATAATCCTACTCTCCGATATATATAATCCTAAGACTCAAAACATTTTGTTCTAGACTCAACAACATCAGCAATTCGATCAACCAAGGGGCTCCTAAGTTGGAGAAGGCTCTGATTACCAACTTGTAACACCCACAATGCGGCTATATCTCCCACGTGTCGGGGCACGACTTAGAGGCATAGTCGCATGGTAGGCATGTCGCAAGAGGGGTAATATTTACACATCCCATGTACTGAACAAGAAGGGGATAAAGAGTCGGCTTACAATCGCCACTTCACGCAATACATAAATAGTCCATACATCATCCAAAGTACAATCAAAGGTCCGAGTACGGAACCAAAATAAAGAAAGACAAACCCAAATGCTAGATCCCCGGTTGTCCCAACTGGGCTCCACTACTGGTCATCAGGAAAGGAAAACATAATAGCGACCCAAGTCTTCGTCGAACTCCCACTTGAGTTCGGTAGCGTCCCCTGCACTGGCATCATCGGCACTTGCATCTGTTTGGAAGTATCTATGAGTCACAACGACTCAGCAATCTCACACCCACGCGATCAATACTATTTAAGCTTAAGGGTAGGAAAAGGGTAGTGAGGTGGAGCTGCAGCAAGCCCTAGCATATATGGTGGCTAACATACGCAAAAGAGAGCGAGAAGAGAAGCAACGCATGGTCGAGAAGCTATCAATGATCAAGAAGTGATCCTGAAACTACTTATGTTAAAGCATAACACAAGACTGTGATCTCTTCCCGGACTCTACCGAAAAGAGACCATCACGGCTACATACGCGGTTGATTCATTTTAATTAAGTTAAGTGTCAAGTTCTCTACAACCGGATATTAACAAATTCCCATCTGCCCATAACCACGGGCTCGGCTTTCGAAAGTTAAAACCCTGCAGGGGTGTCCCAACTTAGCCTATCACAAGCTCTCATGGTCAACGAAGGATATTCCTTCTCCCGAGAAGACCCGATCAGTCTCGAAATCCCGGTTACAAGACATTTTGACAATGGTAAAACAAGACCAGCAAAGCCTCCCGATGTGCTGAAAAATCCCGATAGGAGTCGCACGTATCTTGTTCTCAGGGCACACCAGATGGGTCAGACATTGGGTTGGCATAGACCCTGGTTGCCCAGGGGGCGCCGGACATCGTCCAGTTTGGACCAACACTCAGAGGAACACTGGCCTGGGGGTTTAAAATAAAGATGACCCTTGAGACCATGGAACCCAAGGGAAAAAGACTTAGGTAGGAAAATGGTAAAACCAAGGTTGGGCCTTGCTGGAGGAGTTTTATTCAAAGCGAACTGTCAAGGGGTTCCCATAACACCCAACCGCGTAAGGAACGCAAAATCAAGGAACATAACACCGGTATGACGGAAACTAGGGCGGCAAGAGTGGAACAAAACACCAGGAATAAGGCCGAGCCTTCCACCCTTTACCAAGTATATAGATGCATTAAAGTAAATAATAAATAATAATTATATCCCTACAATATCCATGTTCCAACATGGAACAAACTTCAACTTCACCTGCAACTAGCAACGCTATAAGAGGGGCTGAGCAAAGCGGTAACATAGCCAAACAACGATTTGCTAGGAAAGGTGGGTTAGAGGCTTGACATGGCAATATGGGAGGCATGATATAGCAAGTGGTAGGTAGCGTGGCATAGCAATAGAGCGAACAACTAGCAAGCAAAGATAGAAGTGATTTCGAGGGTATGGCCATCTTTCCTGCAAAGTTCTCAGAGTTGTCGAAATCTTGATCCTTGTTAGCGTGCTCAACAGGTTCCTCGGTCACGTACTCGTATCTCGGCTCTACCCAAAGCAAGAACACAAGCAAAGGACCAACAATCAATCACGGTGCAATGCACAAACAACATGATGCAAAACATGGCATGATATGCGAGATGTGATATGCAATGCATATGCGTGCTCCAGAAGGAAAAGAAAGATCAAGGCATCAACTTGGCAAACCAAGCATGACGCTGGAAAGGTGTGATAATTTCAGTTGAAATCGATATAAAGATCACCAAAAACGGATGCATGGTTTGCAAATGGCAAGCAAAACAAGAATGGCACAATACAGCGATCAACAACACGATGCCATCTAGAATGCAACAAGAAACTAAGCTACTGCACTCCAACATATCAACAAGGCATATGGCACTGATGTACACAAGATGCTTTACAAAACATGAACACTGAGCTACGGCTAAATCACACAAGAGCAGGTTCAAACAAGCATGGCAAAAGTGCAAAAGATATCAGTTTTACAGACTTAGTGAAAATACTAACATGCCAGAAATAACACCAGGAAGCCATGTTTAGAGAAAGCAAACAACATGCTACTGGAACTCAAACAAGCATCAATATGAACTCAAACAAGCATGCCAAATGGAATGAAATAAAGATCATCTCACAATGAACATTTTCATATATCATATGCATGAAACGGAGCTACGGTCACGGAGATATGGCATCATGAACAGGGGCATAAAATGTTGCAGGGGAAAAAGACTTGGACGAAATCAACCTCCGAATTTCCAGATCTAGGTTTTGCACGTGGTTCGAGGTTCGCTGGTGAGCTCGCCGGAGTTGGAGAGTTAGACGATCGGAGAGGCGCGGGGAGGCGCCGGTGGGGTCGCGCCGAATTGGGACAGGCCGGACCTGGCCGGAGCTGGTGCGGGCGGCGGTGGAGGTCGGTAGGAGGCGATGGGGCACGGGCGGCGATTGGTAGGCGCGAGGCGGCGTCACTAGAGGTCGGCGGCGACGGTGGCGCGTGAGCACGACGGCGGAGGGCGGAGCAGGGAGGCGCGGCATGCGCGGATGGGCCGGGCGGGCCCCGCCTGGGCTCGCCGGGCCGCGGCGGCGAGGTGGCAGCAGGGACACGTGGCGCTCGCCGATTGGCGAGGGCGGCGGAGGCGGACGTGTCCGGCGGCGCGAGAGGAGCGGGGCTAGGGTTACACTGCGAGATTTTTGGAGGGGTGCACATATTTATAGCTAGGAGGAGGTAGGAGTGTCCAAATGAGGTGCAGTTTTTGCCCACACGATCGTGATCCGACGACGGAGGGCATGGAAGTGGTTTAGATGGGTTGTTGGGCTGTTTTGGAGGGTTGTTGGGCTGCAACACAAAAGAGGCTTTTGCGGTTACCCGGTTAACCGTTGGAGCATCAAACGGACTCCAAATGGAATGAAATTTGACAGTCGGTCTACCGGTGGTGTACCAAGGCCACTTGGCAAATCTCGGTCCATTCCGAGAACGTTTAACACCCGCTCACGAAAGGAGACAAGAGGGGTGCGCCGGTGCATGTGGGAGTGTCAGATTGCAAAATGGACAATAGGGAAAATGCTCGGATGCATGAGACGAACACATATGCAAATGCGATGCACATGAAGACATGATATGAAATGCCTGACATGAACAAAATGCAAAATGATAACAAGACCCAACCACGAAGGGAATCTCATAACTTAAGGCTAAAAATGGCAAGAGTCGGAGTTACAAATATGGCAAGTTACATCCGGGGTGTTACAATAAACCACCACTTTAAGGTACTGTAATAAACTCATTCTTTATTTATATTGGTGTTAAGCCTACTGTATTCCAACTTCTCGATGGTTCATACCCCCCCGATACTAGCCATAGATGCATCAAAATAAGCAAAGAACACGCGAAAAACAGAATCTGTCAAAAACAGAACAGTCTGTAGAAATCTGGGGATTTAAAATACTTCTGTAACTCCAAAATTTCTAAAAAATTAGGACGGCCAGGATAATTCGTACATTGATCTACTGTAGTTGGAATTGGTATTTTATCTCTCTCTGGTAAAAAATGAAAATTATTTTCTTGAGTGCATACTTTCTGTTTTTATCGGCAAGATCAAACAACAATCACCCAAGAAAATCCTAAAGGCTTTACTTGGCACAAACACTAATTAAAACATAAAAAACACAATCATAACAGAAGCTAGATGAATTATTTATTACTAAACAGGAACAAAAATTAAAGAACAAAAATAAAATTGGGTTGCCTCCCAACAAGCGCTATCATTTAACGCCCCTAGCTAGGAATAAAAACAAGAATAGATCTAGGTATTGCCATAATAATGATAAGGCAAATCGCGAAAACTCATCTCATACTCCCTACGTTAAGCAACAAGTTTTCTTTGTGGCAGGCAAAAGTAATCAAAAGGGCTAAATTTAATGGGACAAAAGTCCCCAAGATCAAGCTCGGGAGGTATTGGTTCTTCCTTTGGCCCTTCATATTTTGCACAACCAATTCATCATTATAAGCATTCTTTTGGAAAAAATTCATGAGCCTTTGTTCAAGAGAAAAACCTAACCCATTGTTCTGAACTGCGAAATTATTATTAAGTTCAGAAATCTTGTCAACTAGAACATCCGTAGGAACCTTTTTCTAAGCTTTTCATTATAAGCAACATGATCTAATGATCGTAAACGCATTATGTCTTCTTGATTAAAAATGATTGCTTCTATGGGAGGACGGCCAGCATCCACCCTATAATGCGAAAAAAATTCATTGGCCTCTTTTATTATAAGTCTAAACTCATGTGCTAAAAAGTTGGTAGCCGCTCGCTTAACAAAAGGATGCTCAATATTTGAAAATTCTAGAAAAATTCTTTGTATGCAAGGATGCATGTGGATAAATTGTCTTTCAAGTTCAACTACGAGCAAAGATATAGCATCCACAAGACTACTAGTTCTATGAAGAATAGACCCAACCATAGTGGGCAAAGCACCGCCACAAGTAAAGAAATCTTGAATAACTCCTTTTCCAATAATATTACCACTACCAATCCGAAACTTTTGAGTGTGTAAAATAGTAGGTTCTTCATGAGGATTATCAAAAGCATCAAAGTTTCCCCCATCGTTACTACTATCTTTTTCAACGATAACCTCCCCAGTTTCAGACATTATGGCAACAAACCGCACTAAGAACGAATACACAAGAGGCAAGCAAGAAGAGACGAACGGAAAAGGGGCGAAGAAAAGGCAAAGGTTTTCGAAAATCGTTTTAGAAGTGGGGGAGAGGAAAACGAGAGGCGAATGGCAAATAATGTAATGCGAGGGAGAAGAGTTTATGATGGGTACTTGGTATGTCTTGACTTGGCGTAGATATCCCCAGCAACGGCGCCAGAAATCCTTCTTGCTACCTCTTGAGCATGCGTTTGTTTTCCCTTCAAGAGGAAAGGGTGATGCAGCATAGTAATGTAAGTATTTCCCTCAGTTTTGAGAACCAAGGTATCAATCCAGTAGGAGACAACACACAAGTCACCTAGTAACTACACAAACAATCAAGAACCTTTCAACCAACACGATAAAGCGGTTGTCAATCCCTTCACGGTCACTCGTAAAAGTGAGATCTGATAAAGATAGTAAAATAAATATTTTTGGTATTTTTGTTGTATAGATTGGAAAGTAAAGATTGCAAAATAGTAAAAGAGATGTGATGTAAATAAAAGAGATGCAATATAATAAGAAAGAGACCCGGGGGCCATAGGTTTCACTAGTGGCTTCTCTCAAGATAGCATGTATTATGGTGGGTGAACAAATTACTGCTGAGTAATTGATAGAAAAGCGCATAGTTATGAGAATATCTAAGGCAATGATCAGGAATATAGGCATCACATCCGTGTCAAGTACATCGAGACGATTCTACATCTACTATTATTACTCCGCACATCGACCGCTATCCAGCATGCCTCTAGAGTATTAAGTTCATAAGAACAGAGTAACCATTAAGCAAGATGACATGATGTAGAGGGATAAACTCAAACAATATGATATAAACCCCATGTTTATCCTGATGGCAACAATACAATACGTGCCTTGCTGCCCTACTATCACTGGGAAAGGACACCGCAAGATTGAACCCAAAGCTAAGCACTTCTCCCATTGCAAGAAAGATCAAACTAGTAGGACAAACTAAACCGATAATTCGAAGAGACTTGCAAAGATATCAAATCATGCATATAAGAATTCAAAGAAGAACCAAATAATATTCAAAGATAATCTTGTTCATAAACCCACAATTCCTCGGATCTCGGCAAACACACCGCAAAAGAGTATTACATCGAATAGATCTCCAAGAACATCAAGGAGAACTTTGTATTGAGAATCAAAGAGAGAGAAGTAGCCATCTAGCTAATAACTATGGACCCGAAGGTCTCTGGTAAACTACTCATGCTTCATCGGAGAGGCTATGGTGTTGATGTAGAAGCCCTCCATGATCGAATCCCCCTCCCGCAGATCGCCGGAAGAGGCCCCAAGATGGGATCTCATGGGTACAGAAGGTTGCGGCAGTGGAAAAGTGGTTTCGTGGCTCTCTGGGATAGATCTAGGGTAGAAGAGTATATATAGGCGAAAGAAGTACATCGGTGGAGCTACGAGGGGCCCATGAGGGTGTGGGGCGCGCCTACCCCTTGGGCTCGCCCTTCTGCCTCGTGGCCGTCTCGTGGCATTCCAGACTTCAACTCCAAGTCTCCTGGTTTGCTTTCGGTCCAAGAAAGATCATCGCGAAGGTTTCATTCCATTTGGATTCCGTTTGGTATTCCTTTTCTGCGAAACTCTAAAATAGGCAAAAAAAACAGAAACTGGCACTAGGCCTCCGAATTAATAGGTTAGTCCCAAAAATAATATAAAAGAGCGTATGAAAGCCCATTAAACATCCAAAATAGATAATATAATAGCATGGAACAATCACTGGAGCTCCGCCGCTGCAAGCCACACTACCGGCCCCTCTGCTCATGCGAGCGGGAGACGAGGACGATGTCCACGCCGCCCCATCACCCTGGTGGGCCACGCTCGGCCTCCAAGGCCCAGCAACCGGCCCACTTCCCCTCCAGGCCCAGTTCGCACCGGTCCATTGGCCACCCTGGTGAGCTACCCCCCAGCGCCTCTTCCACTGTTGGTCTAGCAGATTCGGCCCATGTCTTGTTTTTTTTCCAGTTCTGCATTTAGCTATTATTCCAGGGATTTCCTATTTTATGGAAAAGTCCCTGTAGATCATGCATTTAATAACTTCACAACCATGCATCATAATTAAACAAACTTAATATGTAAAATGCTTAGAATTTCATCTAGTTTCATAATATGCAACGTCCATCCATGTTTAAAATGTTTAATTGTGTTGTTCGATTAATTTGCTTAAATGCCATGTTGAAATGATTTATTTCATAACTTATAGCTCCAAATTTAATAAACTTTATATGCAAATGGGGTAGAAAAAATTCATAGATTAACATGGTGCACTTTATTTTCCTGTTTAACAACAATAAAATATGGTTTTAGGCAGAACAGTACCAAATCTAAAATATGATCATGAGGATTTTACGGAATTGTTGTTTGTTGTTTCCGGCCTCACTTAAACTTGCCTAAATAGTTAGTTTATAAATGTTTCACCTCTTGCCTTCTTTAACAACATTTAATATTGATGAGTACCTAACCGGGAGTGAACTAAATAATCGAATGTGGTGTCTCGTCAATATGCAACTCGTTGCATATTGAGCTCCGCTTAACTTGTAGTGTTGTTTGTTGCACTTTGCCATGCCATGCCTCTTGGAAACCGGACATGCATCATACTTGATTGTGCATCATGCCATGTTTATGCTTGTGTGTTTACCATGTTGTTTGCTCCTTTCTAGTGTTGCTTCTTCTTGTTAGTTCCGGTAATGTCGCGTTTGTGAGGATCCGTTCGACTATGTCCGTTTGTCCTCCTCATGGACTCATTCTTCTTCCTCGCGGGATTTCAGGCAAGATGACCATTACCCCCGATATCACTTCCATCTTCGCTTGCTAGTTGTTTGCTTTATCGCTATGTCACGCTACCTACCACTTGTTCATCATGCCTCCCATATTGCCATGTCAAGCCTCTAACCCACCTTCCTAGCAAACCTTTGTTTGGCTATGTTACCTCTTTTGCTCAGCCCCTCTTATAGCATTGCTACTTGAAGGTGTCTTGCAGGTTGTTCCATGTTGGAACATGGATATGTTTGGGATATCATATTATCTATTGTTTAATTTAATGCATCTATATACTTGGTAAAGGGTGGAAGGCTCGGCCTTTTGCTTGGTGTTTTGTTCCACTCTTGCCGCCCTAGTTTCCGTCATACCGGTGTTATGTTCCTTCATTTTGCGTTCCTAACGCGGTTGGGGTTATGTGAACCCATGACAGTTCGCTTTGAATAAAATGACTCCAGCAAGGCCCAACCTTGGTTTTAACATTTGCCACCTATACCTTTTCCCTTGGGAGTCGCACTCCAAAGGGTCATCTTTATTTTAACCACCCCCCCCCCAGGGCTAGTGCTCCTCTGAGTGTTGATTCAAACTAGAGCCCTTTGTAGTGCCACCTCGGGGAAACTTGAGGGCTGGTTTTAGTTGTACAGATTGCTCATCCAGTGTGCCCTGAGAACGAGATATGTGCATCTCCTATCGGGATTTGTTGGCATAGTCGGATGGTCTTGCAGGTCTTGTTTTACCATTGTCGAAATGTCTTGTTACCGGGATTCTGAGACTGATCGAGTCTTTCCGGGAGAAGGAATATCCTTCATTGATCGTGAGAGCTTGTGATGGACTAAGTTGGGACACCCCTGCAAGGTATAAACTTTCGAGAGCCCTGCCCGTGGTTATGTGGCAGATGGGAATTTGTTAATATCCGGTTGTAGAGAACTTGACACTTGACTTAATGAAAATGAATCAATCGCGTGTGTAGCCGTGATGGGCTCCTTTCATCGGAGTCCGGGAAGTAAACACGGTTTGGGTTATGTTTGAATGTAAGTAATTTCAGGATCACTTCTTGATCACTTGTAGTTTAACGACCGTTGTGTAGCTTCTCATCTTACTCTTGTACTCGTAAGTTCGCCACCATATTTGCTTAGCGCTTGTTGCAACTCCACCTCGTTATCACCATCCTACCCATAAGCTTAAATAGTCTTGATCATGAGGGTTTTGAGATTGCTGAGTCCTCGTGGCTCATGGATACTTCCAAAACAGTTGCAGGTGCCGATGATACCAGTGCAGGTGATGCAACCGAGCTCAAGTGGGAGCTCGATGAAGACCTTGGCCATTAATATGTTTTGTCTCCGGTTGATCCGTAGTGGAGCCCAGTTGGGACGATCGGGGATCTAGCATTTGGGGTTGTCTTCTTTTATTTTGGTTCTGTAGTCGGACCTTGTTTGTACTCTAGATGATGTATGTTTAACTTGTTATTTGTGTGAAGTGGCGATTGTAAGCCAACTCTCTTTATCCCTTTCTTGTTCATTACATGGGATTGTGTGAAGATGACCCTTCTTGCGACAAAACCACGATGCGGTTATGCCTCTAAGTCGTGCCTCGACACGTGGGAGATATAGCCGCATCGTGGGCGTTACACTCCTCCTCCCCCTTCCCTCTTCCCCCCTCTTGGAAAAGGAACGGGACTCCAACTAGGATTGGGAATCCTAGTAGGACTCCCCTATGGCGCCCCCCCCTTGGCCGGCCTCCTCCTCCCCCTTCCTTTATATACGTGGGCATGGGGGCACCCCAAAGGACAACAGACAATCTCTTAGCCGTGTGCGGTGCCCCCCTCCATAGTTCAACACCTCAGTCGTATCGTCATAGTGCTTAGGTGAAGCCCTCCGCCGGTAACTTCTTCACCACCGTCGCCACGCCGTCGTGCTGATGGAACTCTCCCTCGTCCTCAACTAGATCAAGAGATTGAGGGACGTCATCATGCTGAACGTGTGCTAAACACGGAGGTGTCGCACGTTCGGTACTTGGATCGTGAAGACGTTCGACTATATCAACCACGTTACAAAATGCTTCCGCTTTCAGTCTACAAGGGTACATGGACACACTCTCCCGTCTCATTGCTTTGCATCTACTAGATAGATCTTGCGTGATTGTAGGAAACTTTTTGAAATACTGTGTTCCCTAACAGTGGCATCCGAGCCAAGTCTATGCGTAGATGTTATATGCATGAGTAGAACACAAAGAGTTGTGGGCGATAATAGTCATACTGCTTACCACCAATGTCTTACTTTGGTTTGACGGTATTGTTGGATGAAGCGTCCCAGACTAACATTACATGACCGCGTTCATGAGACTGGTTCTACCGACGTGCTTCGCACACAGGTGGCTGGCGGGTGTCTGTTTCTCCAACTTTATTTGAATCGAGTTTGACTATGGCCGGTCCTTGTTGAAGGTTAAAATAGCACACTTGATGAAAAATCGTTGTGGTTTTGATGCATAGGTAAGAACGGTTCTTGCTAGAAGCCCGTAGCAGCCACATAAAACTTGCAATAACAAAGTAGAGGACGTCTAACTTGTTTTTGCAGGGCATGTTGTGATTTGATATGGTCAAGACGTGATGAGATATAAATTGTTGTATGAGATGATCATGTTTTGTAAAAGTTATCAGCAACTGGAAGGAGCCTTATGGTTGTCGCTTTATTGTATGAAATGCAATCTCCATGTAATTGCTTTACATTATCACTAAGCGATAGCGATAGTCGTGGAAGCAATAGTTGGCGAGACGATAACGATGCTATGATGGCGATCAAGGTGTCAAGCCAGTGACGATGGAGATCATGACGGTGCTTTGGAGATGGAGATCAAAGGCACAAGATGATGATGGCCATATCATGTACATATTTTGATTGCATGTGATGTTTATCCTTTATGCATCTTATTTTGCTTAGTACGGCGGTAGCATTATAAGATGATCCCTCACTAAATTTCAAGGTATAAGTGTTCTCCCTAAGTATGCACCGTTGCTACAGTTCGTCGTGCCGAGAGACCACATGATGATCAGGTGTGATAAGCTCTATGTTCACATACAACGGGTGTAAGCCAGTTTTGCACATGTAGAATACTTGGGTTAAACTTGACGATCCTAGCATATGCAAATATGGCCTTGGAACACTGAGACCGAAAGGTCGAACGTGAATTATGTAGTAGATATGATCAACATAGTGATGTTCACCATTGAAAACTACTCCATCTCATGTGATGATCGGACATGGTTTAGTTGATATGGATCACGTGATCATTTAGATGACTAGAGGAATGTCTATTTAAGTGGGATTTCTTAAGTAATATGATTAACTGAACTTTAATTTATCATGAACTTAGTACCTGATAGTATTTGCATGTCCATGTTGTTGTAGATCAATGGCCCGTGCAACCGTTTCCTTGGAGTTTAATGCGTTCCTAGAAAAAGCTAATTTGAAAGATGATGGTAGCAACTACACGGACTGGGTCCGTAACTTGAGGATTATCCTCATTGCTGCACAGAAGAATTATGTCCTGGAAGCACCGCTAGATGCAAGACCCACTGTAGGAGCAACTTTGGACGTTATGAACGTCTGGCAGAGCAAAGCTGATGACTACTCGATAGTTCAGTGTGCCATGCTTTACGGCTTAGAATCGGGACTTCAAAGATGCTTTGAACATCATGGAGCATATGAGATGTTCTAGGAGTTGAAGTTAATATTTCAAGAAAATGCCCGAGTTGAGAGATATATAGACTCGAACAAGTTCTATAGCTGCAAAATGGAGGAGAATGGTTCTGACAGTGAACACATACTCAGAATGTCTGGGTACCACAACCACTTGACTTAGCTGGGAGTTAATCTTCCTGATGATAGTGTCATTGACAGAGTTCTTCAATCACTGCCACCAAGCTATAAAGGCTTCGTGATGAACTATAATATGCAAGGGATGGAGAAGACTATTCCTGAGCTCTTCGCGATGCTAAAGGATGCGGAGGTAGAAATCGAGAAGGAGCATCAAGTGTTGATGGTTAACAAGACAAATAGTTTCAAGAAAAAGGGAAAAGGGAAGAAGGGGAACTTCAAGAAGAATAGCAAACCAGTTGCTACTCAAGGGAAGAAGCCCAAGTCTGGACCTAAGCCTGAGACTGAGTGCTTCTAGTCCAAAGGGGCTGGTCACTGGAAGCAGAACTGCCCCAAGTATTTGGCGGATAAGAAGGATGGCAAAGTGAAAGGTATATTTGATATACATGTTATTGATGTGTACCTTAGTAATGCTCGTAGTAGCGCCTAGGTATTTGATATTGGTTCTGTTGCTCAAATTTGCAACTCGAAATAGGGGCTACGGATTAAACGAAGATTGGCTAAGGACGAGGTGACGATACACGTGGGAAATGGTTCCAAAGTCGATGTGATCGCCATCGGCACACTACCTCTACATCTATCGTCGGGATTAGTTTTAGACCTAAATAATTGTTATTTGGTGCTAGCGTTGAGCATGAGCATTATATCTGGATCTTGTTTAATGCGAGATGGTTATTCATTTAAATCAGAGAATAAGGGTTGTTCTATGTATATGAGTAATATCTTTTATGGTCATGCAGCCTTGATGAGTGGTCTATTTTTGTTGAATCTCGATTGTAGTGATACACATATTCATAATATTGAAGCCAAAAGATGCAAAGTTAATAATGAAAGTGCAACTTATTTGTGGCACTGTCATTTAGGTCATATTGGTGTAAAGCACATGAAGAAACTCCATGTTGATGGGCCTTTGGAATCACTTGATTATGAATCACTTGATGCTTGCGAACCATGCCTCATGGGCAAGATGACTAAGACTCTGTTCTCCGGAACAATGGAGTGAGCAACTGACTTATTGGAAATAATACATACTGATGTATGCGGTCCGATGAGTGTTGAGGCTCGCGGCGGGTATCGTTATATTCTGACCTTTGCAGATGATTTGAGCATATATGGGTATATATACTTAATGAAACATAAGTCTGAAACATTTGAAAAGTTTGAAGAATTTCAGAGTGAACTGAAAATCATCGTAACAAGAAAATAAAGTTTCTACGATCTGGTCGTGGAGGCGAATAGTTGAGTTATGAGTTTGGTCTTCATTTGAAGCAATGTGGAATAGTTTCACAACTCACACCACCTGGAACACCACAGCGTAATGGTGTGTCTGAACGTCATAACCATACTTTATTAGATATGGTGCGATCTATGATGTCTCTTACTGATTTACCACCATCGTTTTGGGGTTATGCTTTAGAGACGGCTGCATTCACGTTAAATAGGGCACCATCTAAATCCATTGAGATGACACCATATGAACTATGGTTTGGCAAGAAACATAAGCTGTCGTTTCTTAAAGTTTGGGGTTGCGATGCTTATGTGAAAAATCTTCAACCTGATAAGCTCGACCCCTAATTGGAGAAATGTGTCTTCATAGGATACCCAAAGGAGATTGTTGGGTACCCCTTCTACCATAGATCCAAAGGCAAGATATTCGTTGCTAAGAATGGATCCTTTCTAGAGAAGGAGTTTCTCGCAAAAGAAGTGAATGGGAGGAAAGTAGAACTTGATGAGGTAATTGTACCTTCTCCTGAATTGGAAAGTAGTTCATCACAGAAATCAGTTCCAATGGTTGCTACACCAATCAGTGAGGAAGTTAATGATGATCATCATGAAACTTCAGATCAAGTTACTACTGAACCTCGTAGGTCAACCAGAGTACGATCCGCACCAGAGTGGTACGGTAATCCTGTTCTGGAGGTCATGTTACTTGACCATGATGAACCTACGAACTATGAGGAAGCGATGATGAGCCCAGATTCTGCGAAATGGCTTGAGGCCATGAAATCTGAGATGGGATCCATGTACGAGAACAAAGTGTGGACTTTGGTTGACTTACCCGATGATCGGTAAGCCATAGAGAATAAATGGATCTTCAAGAAGAAGATTGATGATGATGGTAATGTTATTGTTTACAAAGCTCGACTTGTTGTGAAACGTTTTCGACAAGTTCAAGGAGTTGACTACGATGAGACCTTCTCACCTGTAGCGATGCTTAAGTCTGTCTGAATCATGTTAGCAATTGCCGTATTTTATGATTATGAAATTTGGCAAATGGATGTCAAAACTGCATTCCTTAATGGATATCTTAAAGAAGAGTTGTATATGATGCAACCAGAAGGTTTTGTCGATCCTAAAGGTGCTAACAAAGTGTGCAAGCTCCAGCGATCCATTTATGGACTGGTGCAAGCCTCTCGGAGTTGGAATATATGCTTTGATAGTGTGATCAAAGCATATGGTTTTATACAGACTTTTGGAGAAGCCTGTATTTACAAGAAAGTGTGTGGGAGCTCTGTAGCATTTCTAATACTATATGTTGATGACATAATGTTGATTGGAAATAATACAGAATTTCTAGATAGCATAAAAGAATACTTGAAAGAGAATTTTTCAATGAAAGTCCTCGATGAAGCTGCTTATATATTGGGCATCAAGATCTACAGAGATAGATCAAGATGCTTAATTGGACTTTCATAAAGCACATACCTTTATAAAGTTTTGAGAAAATTCAAAATGGAATAGTCAAAGAAAGGATTCTTGCATGTGTTACAAGGTGTGAAGTCGAGTCAGACTCAATGCCCAACCACTGCAGAAGGTAGAGAGAAAATGAAAGTCATTCCCTATGCCTCAGCCATAGGTTCTATCATGTATGCAATGCTGTGTACCAAACCTGATGTGTGCCTTGCTATAAGTTTAGCAGGGAGGTACCAAAGAAATCCAGGACTGGATTACTGGATAGTGGTGAAGAACATCCTGAAATACCTGAAAAGGACTAAGGAAGATCTTGTGGATAAATCAGTGTGTGCAATTATATCTGACATGCATGGATGACAACTAGTAGTTAGATTTATGTAATGAGTGCATGTAGGAGACGACATAAATAGTAGGACTGGGGTTAACTAGCAGCAAAAGATCTCAAAAACTAAAGGGAGAACACAGATGAAAGATACAGATATGTATCGTTTGTACTCGAGATTAACTAGATGGCACAGAAAAGTATTAAGGAACAACATAGGTTATACTAGAAGTGGTATAATACTATAATCACCAGCCTGTGGGATAGCATTGGCTAATGGATGATAACTATGGAACAATGTTACCTATAGAATAAGTCTCTTAGCTGAACTATGGAATAGCGTTAACTCCTGAACAAGACTCGTAAGAGATCAGCATGAATATACAGTGAAATGTGATAATCAATTTTACATTCTTAGATGAATAACAAAGCCATAAATGTTGCACACAAGTAAGATGATGGTACAACCTATCTGGCTGCCATCCATAGAAGTGAGCATCATGTGTTGACTTGTCGATGGCCCTGCAGTTGTTGTGGTTGTCCATGTCGGGCACGCGCATTCGATGCAGGGAACTATTGAGTGGGGACTATAGCTCCCTTCTAGTGTATGTTTCCCTTGTTGGAACAGCTGTGGTGAGTCGTAAGACGGTGTGGCTGAAGATGCGGAAAATGCATATGTTAAGCACATCTCTCTGATCTGAAGAAATACCCTAAGAGATCAACAGCAAGGTACGAGAGTGGTCACACATCTATTGACTAAAGACTAAATTGGGGTCACACGATTTTATTTTATTTTGGTATTGTCCGGTCTACGCCGGATGGCTTGATGGCCGTCTTGTGCCTCCCAGCTGACATTGTTTAGAATCTTCCCTCAAGAGCCAGCGACCACCGGCAGAGCAGCTTGCCTCCGCCGTTCGTGGCCCTGACCAAAACCCCGCTTCGCGCCCACCGCACTGCCGTGGTTGCGACGCCCCCGGGCCAATCCACAAAGACTTGTCGTCATCCAAATCCGCCGGCGGCAGTACCTTCAACCCACGCAACTCTAAGATAGCCATCTAAGCGCTACTTCTACGGTGAACTTGTGCCCCCGCACCCTTACGTTAGACACCAGCCAACCGGCAGCCTAGGAGCTCCGCCGCCTCGAGGGGCAACTGACGCCTAAATAAAGTGATTTGAGATGAGGGTGCGACCTATCTGGCGGTCTGGTGAAGTAGGGAGCTCCAGCTGCCTAGTCGGTGGGGCCGGAGCAGTTGTGGTGGCTACCGGCGGCAGGGAAGTAGAGATTTCGCGATGGTCGACGGCTACGGGGAAGCAGCACCGGGGCTCTGGACGGGTCCAAAGTTGGAGCCACTCCGGCGCCGTGAACAACGGTGGGGGTGAATCGGCTCTGGTACGGTTCACGCGGCTGTCGTCGAGGCAGCTCCGGCAGCATGGAGTAAGAGGCACACGGCCCAGTGCATGACGGAAAATGGGTAGCATCTCCGGGATTAGAGAGGAGGGTGGCTGTGAATTTGGTGCGGTGGGGCGCCATGGAGGAGGGGCTGAGGTTTCGTGACTCGGGAGAAGGGAGCTTCCGGGGAGAAGGTGATTTGGCGCCCACGAGGTATGAATGGGGAATTGGGAGGGGAAACCATGTCTTACGGACGCATTTGTCTGAAATGTGGGGGTTACAGTTCTACCCTTGCCTTTAGGCTTCTCGTCTTGGGTCTGTGTACTGAGGGTCAGGGATAGTAGAGTAGCTTTGCTTCTCCCAAATATTGGGCGCGAGAGATTTCGGGCGAGGAGGGCGTGTTTTGAAATATAGTGGGCGCGAGCGATTTCGGGCGAGGAGGGCGTGTTTTCAAATATAGTGGGCGTGAGCGATTTCGGGCGATGAGAGCGTGTTTTGAAATAGTGGGCGCGAGCTATTTCGGGCGAGGATAGGGTGTTTTGCCGACCATGGTTTATGAATTATTCGACACATGTCATTTCGGCCGAGCAGAAGGCGAGCTTGGATGAAGTTACGAACCTACCTTCGATGTACAATGGGCCAATTGATGCGTGTCCCACATAGGCCGGTAATTTCGCGTCTCCCATTTATTTGCTAGGGTCAATTCCACCGAGCAGAGGGTGTTTAACGGTTTGTTCAAATTTTGGGAGAACGAGCATCCACGTCTACCTTACCAAGTCGATCCGAATCAAATTTTGAAATATCGGCTTGCCACTTCTTTTTTATATGGAGATATGATGCTCGGGAGTAATGTGTTTTTGCATGCTCGTTGCTAGCGATTTACTATATGAAAAATAGTTGACCCACTCAAAAACGGGAATCAAACCCAAAATGAAATATGTCGATTCAACGAAATAGCTCGTTCACCAGGTCAAAATAGTGAACTAAATCCAAAATTGAACACCTCAATCGAGTAGCATGTTGTACAGTATTATAGTACTCCATGAACATGTTGAAAGTCAAATTAATGAACTTGTTTGATATATGCATATCTCCGTTCATGTGTGGATTGCAGACAACATGTTCTTGAATTTAAATATTTGAATGCAAGTATATATTGAAACATAGTTTATATCAGTCTTTTATGCAAAAAAGCGACCTCCCCCTCTTCTGGACTCCTGCTCTCTCTCTCTCTCTCACCGACAATCTTCAATTTTGTCGCACGCATCCAACACACAAACCTTGTTGGTCCCTCTCGCTTTCTCTCCATCTCTCTCTCTCTCTCTCTCGCTCTCTCTCTTTGTGTTTGTGGGGGGTCTTTCAAGTTCGCATGCATATATACTCCATCTATAGGTCTCTGTCACACACTATGTATGATTCTCTAGTCCAAGCTAAATATCTTGGGTGCACTCATCGTACGCACACAAATTCCTTGGCTCATTGCCCGTAACTCTCTCACGCACCACTCTGTCATCTCGGAGCTCTTCCCTCTCTCTCTCTCAAACTCTCCATCTACCTGGGTCACACATACACATGCATATCTAACTCGCACTCGATAGACCCATCTAAAACTCTATCTCTCTCCCTCGTTCTCTCTCCATCTCACAGCACACACACACAATCTCATGCCTAGCCAAGTATGATGTTCTCTCACTCAAATGTAGGCACACACAGTCGCCCCCTATATGTGTATGACTAGCTAATCTTAGTCTCCATCACAAACATGTGCATGGTCTATCTTGATTTCTCTCGGGGCGTCTTTCTATCGCGCACGCACCTCCCTCGATCTCCCACCCATATAGTCCCCTCACGATCTTGAGGGGATCTCTGTATCACAAACACACCCTCTCTCCCTCCCCATGCGTCCATGTTCCTCATGTGTCCCTCTCAACCTCTGTTCCTTGTTGGCCAGACCTCTATTGGACATGTGCTATAGGGGTGTCTCTCTCCGTTGCAAACAATCATGCACTAGCTATATTCGTGTATCTCCTCACCTCGCTTTTCTATCTCAGAGATGCATGCGTGATATGTGATGCGTCTCCAACGGCGTCTCCAACGTATCTATAATTTTTGATTGCTCCATGCTATATTATCTACTGTTTTGGACATTATTGGGCTTTATTATCCACTTTTATATTATTTTTGGACTAACCTATTAACCGGAGGCCCAGCCCAGAATTGCTGTTTTTTGCCTATTTTAGGGTTTCGAAGAAAAAGAATATCAAACGGAGTCCAAACGGAATGAAACCTTCGGGAACGTGATTTTCTCAACGAACAAGACCAGGGAGACTTGGCCCCTACGTCAAGAAAGGAAACAGGACGCCACGAGGTAGGGGGCGCGCCCACCCCCACCAGGCACCCCCTCCACCCTCGTGGGCCCCCTGTTGCTCCACCGACGTACTCCTTCCTCCTATATATACCTATGTACCCCCAAACGATCAGATACGGAGCCAAAAACCTAATTCCACCGCCGCAAATTTCTGTATCCACGAGATCCCATCTTGGGGCCTGTTCCAGAGCTCCGCCGGAGGGGGCATCAATCACGGAGGGCTTCTACATCAACACCATAGCCCCTCCGATGAAGTGTGAGTAGTTTACCTCAGACCTACAGGTCCATAGTTAGTAGCTAGATGGCTTCATCTCTCTTTTTGGATCTCAATACAATGTTCTCCCCCTCTCTTGTGGAGAACTATTCGATGTAATCTTCTTTTTGCGGTGTGTTTGTTGAGACCGATGAATTGTGGGTTTATGATCAAGTCTATCTATGAATAATATTTGAATCTTCTCTGAATTCTTTTATGTATGATTAGTTATCTTTGCAAGTCTCTTTGAATTATCAGTTTGGTTTGGCCTACCAGATTGATCTTTCTTGCAATGGGAGAAGTGCTTAGCTTTGGGTTCAATCTTGCGGTGTCCTTTCCCGGTGACAGTAAGGTCAGCAAGGCACGTATTGTATTGTTGCCATCGAGGATAACAAGATGGGGTTTTCTTCATATTGCATGAGTCTATCCCTCTACATCATGTCATCTTGCTTAAGGCATTACTCTGTTTTAACTTAATATTCTAGATGAATGCTGGATAGCGGTCGATGAGTGGAGTAATAGTAGTAGATGCAGGCAGGAGTCGGTCTATTTGTCTCGGACGTGATGCCTATATACATGATCATACCTAGATATTCTCATAACTATGCTCAATTCTGTCAATTGCTCAACAGTAATTTGTTCACCCACCGTAGAATACTTATGCTCTTGAGAGAAGCCACTAGTGAAACCTATGGCCCCCGGGTCTATCTTTATCATATTGATCTCCTACTACTTAGTTATTTCCTTTGCTATTTACTTTGCGTTTATTTCACTTTGCATCTTTATCATAAAAATACCAAAAATATTATCTTATCATATCTATCAGATCTCACTCTCGTAAGTGGCCTTATAGGGATTGACAACCCCTATTTGTGTTGGTTGCGAGGATTTATTTGTTTTGTGCAGGTACGAGGGACTCGTGCGTAGCCTCCTACTGGATTGATACCTTGGTTCTCAAAAACTGAGGGAAATACTTACGCTACTTTGCTGCATCATCCCTTCCTCTTCGGGGAAAACCAATGCAGTGCTCAAGAGGTAGCAAGAAGGATTTCTGGCGCCGTTGCCGGGGAGGTCTACGCAAAAGTCAATATACGAAGTACCCATCACATACCCTTATCTCCTGCATTACATTATTTGCCATTCGCCTCTCGTTTTCCTCTCCCCCACTTCACCCTTGCCGTTTTATTCGCCCTTCTTCTATTCGTATTTCCATTTGCTTTGATGTCTTACTTGGCTCATTTGCTAGTTTGGTTGGAATAATTGTTTATTTATTACTAAACAGAGAACCTAAGATCTATGGATCCTCATCCGCTTGCTAATCTTTTTAAGAGATCCAATTATAATGAACCAATTGCTAGTGAGTTTTGTGCACTAGATTATCTTTATGAAGTTTTGCTTGAAATTCGTGAATCTGAAAATTGTGATAAAGTACCTTATGGAGTGATTCTCGATGGATCTTTGAATAAAAAGCATGATTGCAATGATGATAGTATAAATTCTATTGATATAAATTGTGCTAATAATATGCAAAACCCTAAGCTTGGGGATGCTAGTTTTGCTATGATCATGATTGGGGTGATTCTTCTTATAATCTTGAAAATTTATTTAAGCCCCATGATGAATATGAGATTGATAATAATGTTTGCAATATTATTTACATTGGGTTTGGAAGAGTGTCAACTTTAGATCCCACATATTTGGAGAATGTTCAATCTTATGAAATTTTTGATAAAAGTGGGTTTGGAGAGGTCATGACTTTAGTTAATGTTAATCCCACTATTTTGGAAGAGTGTCAACTTTGCATGCATGTGGATCATGTTGAAAATATTTTATGTGATAGCTATTTTGTTGAATTTGCTTATGATTCCACATGCAATTATTATGAGAGAGGAAAATATGGTGGTAGAAATTTTCATGTTACTAAATTACCTCTCGTTATGTTGAGATTGCTATTGTTTCTTTCCGCTTCCTTGCATATGCTAGTTTTTTATTTCCTTGATGATTTGTTTGCCTATAAGATGCCTATGCATAGGAAGTATGTTAGACATAGATGTGTTTGTCATGTGTTTTATGATGCTCTCTTTATGCTTCAATTCTTGTCTTTCATGTGAGCATCATTAAAATTATCAATGCCTGGCTTTAAGGATTTAAAGAAAAGCGATTGTTGGGAGACAACCCAGTATTTATACTTGCTATTATTCAATAAATAATTTATCTATAATCTGTTTTGGTTGTGTTTTTTGTGTTTAATTAGTGTTTGTGCCAAGTAGAACCGTTGGGAAGACTTGGGGAAAGTCTTGTTGAACTTGCTGTAAAAAACAGAAACTTTAGCGCTCACGAGAACTGATGACATTTTTATTTGGAAAGTTTTATTTAGTTAATTCTTTTTGCAGATGATTAATAGATAAATTCCTCACGTCCAACAATTTATTTTAGAATTTTTGGGGTTCCAGATCTTGCGCTAGCTACAGATTACTACAGACTGTTCTGTTTTTGACAGATTCTGTTTTTCGTGTGTTGTTTGCTTATTTTGATGAATCTATGGCTAGTAAAATAGTTTGTAAACCATAGAGAAGTTGTAATACAGTAGGTATAACACCAATATAGATAAATAATGAGTTCATTACAGTACCTTGAAGTGGTCTTTTATTTTCTTTCGCTAACGGAGCTCACGAGATTTTCTACTTTAAGTTTTGTGTTGTGAAGTTTTCAAGTTTTGGGTAAAGATTTGATGGATTATGGAACAAGGAGTGGAAAGAGCCTAAGCTTTGGGATTCCCATGGCACCCCCAAGATAATCTAAGGACACCTAAAATCCAAAGCTTGGAGATGCCTCGGAAGGCATCCCCTCTTTCGTCTACTTCTATCGGTAACTTTACTTGCAGCTATATTTTTATTTGCCACATGATATGTGTTTTGCTTGGAGCGTCTTGTATAATTTGAGTCTTTGCTTGTTAGTTTATCACAATCATCCTTGCTGTACACACCTTCTGAGAGAGCCATGCATGATTTGGAATTTGTTAGAATACTCTATGTGCTTCGCTTATATCTTTTGAGTTATATAATTTTGCTCTAGTACTTCACTTATATCTTTTAGAGCACGGTGGTGGATTTGTTTTATAGAAACTATTGATCTCTCATGCTTAACTTAGATTATTTTGAGAGTCTTAATAGCATGGTAATTTTCTTAAAATCCTAATATGCTTGGTATACAAGATTAATAATAAAACTTTCTTATGAGTGTGTTGAATACTATGATAAGTTTGATACTTGATAATTGTTTTGAGATATAAAGATGGTGATATTAAAGTCATGCTAGTTCAGTAGTTGTGAATTTAGAAATACTTGTATTCAAGTTTGTGATTCCCGTAGCATGCACGTATGGTGAACCGTTATGTGATGAAGTCGGAGCATGATTTATTTATTGATTGTCTTCCTTATGAGTGGCGGTCGGGGACGAGCGATGGTCTTTTCCTACCAATCTATCCCCCTAGGAGCATGCGCGTAATACTTTGCTTTGATAACTTGTAGATTTTTGCAATAAGTATATGAGTTCTTTATGACTAATGTTGAGTCCATGGATTATACGCACTCTCACCCTTCCACTTTTGCTAGCCTCTCTAATACCGCGCACCTTTCGCCGGTATCATACACCCACCATATACCTTCCTCAAAACAACCACCATACCTACCTATTATGGCATTTCCATAGCCATTCTGAGATATATTGCCATGCAACTTTCCACCGTTCCGTTTATTATGACACACTCCATCATTGTCATATTGCTTAGCATGATCATGTAGTTGACATCGTATTTGTGGCAAAGCCACCAGTCATAATTCTTTCATACATGTCACTCATGCATCATTGCATATCCCGGTACACCGCCGGAAGCATTCACATAGTCATATTTTGTTCTAAGTATCGAGTTGTAATTGTTAAGCTGTAAGAAAAATAAAAGTGTGATGATCATCATTATTAGAGCATTGTCCCAATGAGGAAAGGATGATGGAGACTATGATTCCCCCACAAGTCGGGATGAGACTCCGGACGAAAAATAAAAGAGGCCAAAGATACCCAAATAAAAAAAGAGAAAGAAAAGAGGCCATAAAAAAGAGAAAGGCCCAAATAAAAAAAATAAAAAAATGAGAGAAAAATAGAGAAGGGACAATGTTACTATCCTTTTACCACACTTGTTCTTCAAAGTAGCACCATGATCTTCATAGTAGAGAGTCTCTCATGTTATCACTTTCATATACTAGTGGGAATCTTTCATTATAGAACTTGGCCTGTATATTCCAATGATGGGATTCCTCAAATTGCCCTAGGTCTTCATGAGCAAGCAAGTTGGATGAACACCCACTTAGTTTCTTTTTGAGCTTTCATATTCTTATAGCTCTAGTGCATCCGTTGCATGGAAATCCCTACTCACTCACATTGATATCTATTGATGGGCATCTCCATAGCCCGTTGATATGCCTAGTTGATGTGAGACTATCTTCTCCCTTTTTTGTCTTCTCCACAACCACCACTCTATTCCACCTATAGTGCTATATCCATGGCTCACGTTCATGTATTGCGTGAATATTGAAAAAGTTTTGAGAATGTCAAAAGTATGAAAAAATTGCTTGGCTTGTCATCGGGGTTGTGCATGATTTAAATATTTTGTGTGGTGAAGATAGAGCATAGCCAGACTATATGATTTTGTAGGGATAACTTTCTTTAGCCATGTTATTTTGAGAAGACATAATTGCTTTGTTAGTATGCTTGAAGTATTATTATTTTTTATGTCAATATGAACTTTTGTCTTGAATCTTTCGGATCTGAATATTCATACCACAATTAAGAAGAATTACATTAAAATTATGCCAAGTAGCACTCCGCATCAAAAATTCTGTTTTTATCATTTACCTACTCGAGGACGAGCAGGAATTAAGCTTGGGGATGCTTGATACGTCTCCAACGTATCTATAATTTTTTATTGCTCCATGCTATATTATCTACTGTTTTGGACATTATTGGGCTTTATTATCCACTTTTATGTTATTTTTGGGACTAACCTATTAACCGGAGGCCCAGCCCGGAATTGTTGTTTTTTGCCTGTTTTAGGGTTTCGAAGAAAAGGAATATCAAACAGAGTCCAAACGGAATGAAACCTTCGGGAATGTGATTTTCTCAACGAACAAGACCAGGGAGAATTGAACCCTACGTCAAGAAAGGAAACAGGAGGCCACGAGGTAGGGGGGCGTGCCCACCCCCACCAGGTGCGCCCTCCACCCTCGTGGGGCCCCTGTTGCTCCACTGATGTACTCCTTCCTCCTATATATACCTACGTACCCCCAAACGATCAGACACGGAGCCAAAAACCTAATTCCACCACCGCAACTTTCTGTATCCCCGAGATCCCATCTTGGGGCCTGTTCCGGAGCTCTGTCGGAGGGGGCATCGATCACGGAGGGCTTCTACATCAACTCCATAGCCGCTCCGATGAAGTGTGAGTAGTTTACCTTAGACCTACAGGTCCATAGTTAGTAGCTAGATGGCTTCTTCTCTCTTTTTGGATCTCAATACAATGTTCACCCCCTCTCTTGTGGAGAACTATTCGATGTAATCTTCTTTTTGCGGTGTGTTTGTTGAGACCGATGAATTGTGGTTTATGATCAAGTCTATCTATGAATAATATTTGAATCTTCTCTGAATTCTATTATGTATGATTGCTTATCTTTGCAAGTATCTTCGAATTATTAGTTTGGTTTGGCCTACTAGATTGATATTTCTTGCAACGGGAGAAGTGCTTAGCTTTTGGTTCAATCTTGTGGTGTCCTTTCCTGGTGACAGTAAGGGCAGCAAGGCACGTATTGTATTGTTGCCATCGAGGATAACAAGATGGGGTTTTCTTCATATTGCATGAGTCTATCCCTCTACATCATGTCATCTTCCTTAAGGCGTTACTCTGTTTTTAACTTAATACTCTAGATGAATGCTGGATAGCGGTCGATGAGTGGAGTAATAGTAGTAGATGCAGGCAGGAGTCGGTCTACTTGTCTCGGACGTGATGCCTATATACATGATCATACCTAAATATTCTCATAACTATGCTCAGTTCTGTCAATTGCTCAACAGTAATTTGTTCAGCCACCGTAGAATACTTATGCTCTTGAGAGAAGCCACTAGTGAAACCTATGGCCCCCGGGTCTACCTTTATCATATTGATCTGCTAGTACTTAGTTATTTCCTTTGCTATTTACTTTCCCTTTATTTTACTTTGCATCTTTATCATTAAAATACCAAAAATATTATCTTATCATATCTATCAGATCTCACTCTCGTAAGTGGCCTTATAGGGATTGACAACCCCTATTTGCGTTGGTTGCGAGGATTTATTTGTTTTGTGGAGGTACGAGGGACTCGCGCGTAGCCTCCTACTGGGTTGATACCTTGGTTCTCAAAAACTGAGGGAAATACTTACGCTACTTTGCTGCATCATCCCTTCCTCTTCGGGGAAAATCAACGCAGTGCTCAAGAGGTAGCAATATGTTTGCATAAGAAACGAAAAAACACACTCTCTCTCTAATTTATCGTTTGTTGTCCCTTTCTCTTTCACACACATACTCTTTTTGCACACTCACTCATTCTCCTTCACACGCACTTGATCTCTCTCAACTTAGGCACTCTCTTCGGTCCATAGCATATAGATTTATTGAAAAGTCAAACATCACAAAGTTGGATCATATACGTGGAGAAAAACATTTACATCTAGAACGGCAAACATATACCATTAGATTCATCATGAGATGTAGTTTCGTATGATGTATCTTTGGTATTGTAGATATAAATAACATTTGCGTAAACCTGATCAAAGTTTCCAAAGTTCGACTTCTAAAAAATTTACATGCAATGCATTATCGAGCGGATGGAATATCTCTTTCCCCCTCTCAGCTATCTGATGCACCACTCAGCCTTATCGGGGCTCCTCTATCTCTCTCAAACTTTATATCTCCCAGGTTCACACATACACATGTCTCGCTCGCGCTACATATAGACCCATCCAACACTCCCCGCCCTTGTTCTCTCTCTATGTGACACGCACCCCCCTAAGTACCATAATCCCTCACGCCATCATAGGCGCACGCACTCCCCCCTAAGTATGATTATCTCTCACTAGCCATCTGGAACACATGTATTGTCTCCTTCCATCCATACGTCTATCTCGATATCTCTCAGGGTATCTTCTATCACGCACACACCTTGTCACTCGATCTCCCACCCATGTAGTCCCATCACGATCTCTAGGGGATCTCTCTATGACAAACATACACTCTCTCCTCCCCATGTCTGCATTTTATCCGTACGTCTCTCTTGACCTCTCTCCCTTGTTTGTCAGACCCCTCTTGGCCACATGCTAGGGGTCTTTCTCTCTTGGTTGCACACAACCGCACACTATCTCCTCACCTTGCTTCCATTGTCGAAGATGCATGTGTGATATGTTTGCATAAGACACACACGCCTTTTCTCTACTTTTATCATGTGTTGTCCATGTCTCTTTCACACACGCACACACACTTTTTTCACTCACTCTTTCTATTTCACTCTCTCTGTCTCTAGTTATGGACTCTCTCACGTCCATAAGCATATGGATGTTTTTAAAAGTCAAACCTCGTAAAAGTTTGACCAGGTATATGTGGAGAAAAACATCTACATCTAGAACGGCCATTAGATTCATCACAACATGTACTTACTTCATACTATCATTTATCTTTGGTATTGTAGATATGGGTAATTTCTTTATAAACTTGGTAAAAGTTTCAAAAGTTTAACTTTTAAAAAATGTTGGCACTACGTTATCGAACGGAGGGAGTAGCTCTTTCTCTCTCTCTGCTATCTCTCATGGCCCCCCCTCTCACTCGAACTCTCTATACTGACGGATTATACACTCATTGTGTCAGCATATAGCTCCATATATTGTTTAGTTGACCGGTCAACCAGTCCACATGCTGCCTTGCCAGCTCGTGTTCTCTATCTTCGTGTGTTGGCCCATGTGGCAGTGGGTGAAAATAAGTAAACTAGAGGCATATCTAACACGCGGTGAAGTAAACAAAGTTGAAACCACTTAGAGTAGCACCCCGAACGCTAGTAAATTGAGGGCGCATTGAGGACACACTTCTTCCGCGTAAAGGATGCACTCGCGCACAATTCACCACTGTGCGGCGGCATGCACAGAAGGACGCACTCGCGCACACCCAGCAGGCCAGCACACATGTACACCAGCGTCACCGCCGGTTGAGATGGACGGCGAGGCGGCCAACAAGCAGAGGTGGCTCGAGCCAAAACCGCATCCGACAAGCCTGGACTCATCAGCAGCCTCCCCGATGACATGTTGCTCATCATCATCGGCCTCCTCCCTACCAAATCTATCGTGCGGACTGCCCTGCTCTCCCAGTGGTGGTGCCCCCTCTGGCGCTGCGTCCCCCTCAACCTCACCATCGACAGCTGCCTCTACAACGGGGAATGCAAACGCATGGCCGCAGTCTCAAAGATCCTTTCATTGCACCCTAGGCCAGCCAGACGCCTTGACATCCGCATGTTCAGTACCAACTACAAGGTCCAAACCAAGTTCAATGAGTGGTTCTTATGCCCCGCCCTAGATGAGCTCAAGGAGCTCAGCTTTGAAGCTGGACGATGTCACTCTCCACCGCTGTTTGCGCTCTGCCTCATGCCAATGTTGTGTCGCGCCAGCTTCAGCTCCTACTATCTTCCCCAGATTAATGCCGCGCCCGCCCTTCTTCTCCCTCAACTCAAGCAGCTCGACCTCTTCGACATTGGCATCTCGAAGCAGGCTATGGAGCACCTGCTCCGCAGCTGTACTAAGCTTGAGTACCTTCGTCTTGAGCAGATCGACTGGTTCATTAGCCTCCACATCGCCTTGATGAATCTCTGATGGATTTATGTGTCTTGCTGGCCCCGCAACAAGACATCAATTGGGAAGAGATCACTCCAGCTGTTCCACGTTATGGTCATTGAGAATGTGCCTTTCCTTGAGAGATTGCTTGTATCTGATCTAGAAGGTCCAACAAAAATCAGGGTCATTGACACGCCAAAATTTACAGCATTGGTGTACTCGTCTGCCAAATTCTCCAAACTCTTTATTGGATCCATAATCGTTCAGGTATATCACTCATCCTCTTCTCTGTCTTCTTGAAATTCACATTTTTAAATTTCTTCTTGATGTATTTACGACCGTCTTCCAGAAAATGATTCCCACAAGCTTCACCCAGTCTATGCGCACAGTGGAGATCTTGGCAATAAAATCTATCGGCCCCAATCTGGATCAAGTTGTTGGATTCCTTACATGCTTTCCGTGCACGGAGAAGCTACTCATCGAGGTGAAACTTCTTTCCTATTAGTAAACGGTAATCACAACGTAGCTCAATTTTTTCGTAATTTTCCCAAATTACGATGACAAGTGTAGTGTTCAAAACTGCATCTATGCACTGCACCGAAAGAAATGTTTTTAGTATTTTTTTCTCACGTGATCACCTGCATCGTTTTTTTGTTGTACTACTATAGTAGCCTAGGCTAGTCATAGTGGAAAGTAACTTCGACTAGTAACTCTATGGTTACCCTAAGATCAAGTACTACCTCATTCCTGTTTTACTCTTGTATTTTGTAGTATCAAAATTTGACCATAGATTTAACTGAAAAAATGTTAATGCATGTCACTAAAAATTATATCATTGGATTCGTATTTAAACATAATTTGAAATGGTATAATTTTTGGTGGCATGCATTGGCATTTTCTTAGGTAAATCTATTTTTTTAGAAAAGGAGGATGTCCCCCGGCCTCTGAATCTAGGAGATGTATGCGGCCATTTTATTGATTATTCTCAAGGACCTTACAAAGTAGAACAACAATATGCCTGAATCCGCCATCTTGGCATCTTAGGTAAATCTATGGTCAAAATTTTACACTAAATACGAGGTAATACAAAAGTGGGCTATAACGGCCCTCCATTATGTAGGCCAAAACATGTGCCAAATTCACTTGTGATGCATTTGGCAACGATGCCCCTCCATTGCTCACCTGGTGCCCCAATCTGGATCACCTACTTTACTCCGATGCCAAATTAACTCACGTAATGAAAAAACACTTGCGTGGGAGAGAGAGAGAGAGGACTGAGGCAATAAATAAACACTTGTTTGGGAGAGTGAGAGGCTGGTGTAGTTGGTTTACTTGATTTGTTTATACATGTGGGTCTGTGTGCACAGCAGTGCCAACTCTCTCACATCATGAGAGCGGTGCCAAAATCTTTTGATTTGACATTGATGCGTATTATGTGGCATACTTTTGAGAAATATGGCATCGGACACATAGTGGAAGGCAACAAATGCCCAAGGTCTTCACGTGCTCCTCAGTAAATGAGAGGAAAGATAAAGAGAGAGAGACAGAGTGAAAAAATATCACTAGCCAGCCAACCCTATCGTTTGAGCGAATGATATTGGTACCTCTTGATGACACGGTAATTTTATAGAGCCAGCTGCTCTAATATGTTTTGTTCTTTTGCAGATAAAAAACACCCGAAAGTGAAAAATGTGCTGCACTATAACAATCTCATCGAATGCCTTGATCTCCATCTTACAGAAATTGATTTGATCGACTACCGAGGCAGCACATCTGAGATGAAATTGGCCAGGTTCCTTGTTCTGGAGGCAAGTGTGCTCAAGGTAATGAGGTTTGGCGTTCTCTGGCACAATAATGAATGGCATGTTGATCACCGCAAGCGTCTAAGCCTAAATGACAAAGTCTCTACAGAAGCTGAATTTGTTTTTGAAACATCGTGTGGCTAGAGACTCGAAAATTTATTTGCCCATTAGTGACTTGTTAGGGCAGCGGATTTTAGTTTGTACGATAATGTTGCAGCCACCTAAAGTAACAAAAGTTCTTACGTCAACTTCCTAGATTCCCTCTTCGTAGGTGCAGCATTACTCCTAACATTTTTAATATTAGTTTGATACTTGTATATTGCCGTGTCCTATTCCTACGTTTTCAAAATCCTGCGAATGAAAGAGGTCCTGAGTTGGTGATGATGTTGTCCCTACCATCTTTCACCAATAGCCGTCGAATCTAGATCTGACACATACAAACCAAACTTCTCCAATTTTGCAAAAATATGCCCGCACTTGTTACCTATTTACAAACAACTCCTTGTCTCTCACAATCAGCCTTATCTCCTCCCACCACATCTAGAAGGCCATGGAAAAATCTGGCGCGATGGTCGCTGCCGGCGCCGTCCACCCCCAATCTTGGTGTTCCATGCAATGCACCGGAAATTATGTCGAACACGGCTAGTTGTAAGCAGACTAGCTCTATAGCCATGATGATAGTGACTGCAGACGGTGAGGCTGACTTATGTGTTATGCCGAACACGGCGCCTATACTCAGGTGTCATCTCCGGCGCAGGGTCTTGTCACTTCACTGCGACGAGCAACACATAATAATTTGACAAATGGGTAGTACAGTGCTACTACCTTGGTAGTACTACTACTAGTACTAGCACCACCATCTGGATTTAGTAGTACTACCACATCCACCTGGATTTAGTATTTGACTAGCAATATCTAGTAATGCATGTCACAAAAAATGTACTACTCCCTCTGTAAATAAATACATGGTGTATTGTTTTATTCCTTCTGGTAGATGGCTCAAATCTGAAGTCTCATCAATCAGACTACTATAGTACTCATCAAGCGCTCAGCTTTGTAAGCTACCAACAAAAAATTGCAATCAAAGACTACTATTGTACTCCCTCCGTACTGGTGCATTAGTCACGTTACGAAAACCAAATAGTAATCCCAAAACTTTTAGGCGCGGTGCATTAACTACCCACCTCGTTCCCTATTTCTTGCCATGAAAAAAGAAATCACCCAATACAAATACGAGACATGGGGTGTGCATGCATCCAATGACTTGAGACTACTCCCTCTGTCTAGGTGTATGACTAGCCACAATGAAGAGTATCATACACTAGTACTACCTTTCATAGTGGGTAGTAACATAAGTATGGTAACATGCAAAGCCTCATTTATTAGGTTATAGACTCATATTGCATTGGGACATGTGATGTTACAGTAATAACTAGCTAAGTTACTCAAACTACCTCTCTCCTCATTAACTCATTGCCACATAAGCAAGTTTGTTGAGTTCGACTCGATGTTACTGCTAAAGTTACTCCCACTGTGGCTAGTCTAAGTCATCTTAGACCAAGTGAAAAAGAGGAGTGGGCTCTCATGCAAGAGCCTAGCTATATGCGGATTCCTAGGCCGATATACAATAAATATTGAGAAAGAGAGAGAGAGAAGATGAGAAAAAGTAGTACTCTTATAGCCCGCCTTATAGCTAACCTTATTGTATGAGTGGCTACAAGTGATGGCTGTACTATGACATGGCAACATCATATAGCCAGCAGCTGGATATACTATTAAGTATTAACCATGCTCTTAGGTTGTGCACCGTGACCAAGACGAAGGGGAAAGCGAGAGAACTTAATGTCTTTTTGCTAATTAATAGGATTACATGCAATGAACTAACCACTGCATGTCATGTTTGGTAGTCAAGTCATTGAGAGCATGCACGGCCCACATCTTTCATTGGTTGATATGTCATGAAAAAAGAAACGAGGAGGGATTTAATGTACCATGCCTAAGTGTTTTGGGACGGAGGAGGATGCGGCTTCAATGACTTACTGCACCTGTGTTTGGGTGAATGACTCGTGGGCCCAACAGGTGGCTGGCCCACCTATCATACAGCCAAAGGCAGGTGCAGTAGAGGGCCGAGGAGTAGATGGCCAACACACGCGTGAATGCAACGTAGTCGGCACTTCTCATATAAAGGCTCCCCCCAGTCCAATCTACGAAATCCTACGCACCTATGCACCCTAACAAAGGGCAAGAGTGATCACTCCAATTGCAAGATCAGTTGACTAGAAGCTAGACACATGGAGACGATGAGCGCGAGCATCATCCGGCTGTGATCACTCCAAGGAACGTCTACAGGTCGTGCTTGAGACCGCCAGGGCGAGAGGCCGCTTGGATGACAGCTTCGTCTCCTTGTTCGTCAAGGTCCTCGTTGGCTTCCTCGACAAGTTCACTATCGTCAAGAAGCTCACGGACGACCTTGACGTACGCCTCCAGCCCATGCGCCTAGGCTCTGCGATGCCCGCCACCCTCAACGGCCTCTATGGTGGCAACATCCTCGATGCACTGGTCGCCCTGTGACTGCCTGCCGTCGCGCCGGAGAATGTCCACCTCGAGGTCGCGCTCGCCGCGCAGTGCCTGGCGCAGCAAGACACTGTCGACATAATCACCCACGTCTACACGCAAATCGTCCACAAGGACTACTACGTACCAGAAGAGGACGATAGGTTGCTAGCCTTCTTGACCCGTAGTGCAACCTTGGACGGCATTGTTCAGAAGCACGTTGAGCTCCGCCAACGCTGTTGCTCCTCACACGTCGGTTGGTGACCCAGCGCACTAGGGCGTGAGGATGTCGTTGATGGATCCGTATGTATATTTATCTTTGCGTCAAATCCATGTAGTAGTATATCATACTACTAGTAATTATCTTACCTTTCGCATCAACTTCATAATTTTCATACGTACTCCATGCATGAACCGCGCCAGAACCAAACTTCTCATTACTCTAGGGAAAATCGTTATTTCTACCTATCAGTCGCACCATGGAGCATAACGAAATTTTACAAGTTACAAGTTCAAAAGGAAAAGCCTGTCGTGTTCGCGTACGTCACACCCCCACATGGTTGGTCTGGCACGGCGCTCAAGGGGGAATATGTGATGTGTTGCATTTTCACTTACAAGTGGGACTGCACTTGAGCAAACCGACTATCGGCAAACCCCCACCCCTCCCACCGTGCGATGGCTGACAAAACAGGAGGGAGAAGAGATGGTTGTAGCACGGACTCCAAAGAAAATTGGTGTCGGATGGGACTCGTGTGAGTGGCGTGTGACGTACTGCTAGACATGAATGCTAATTATGGCCCATGCCACCCCACTATATCAAGCCTATATCGAGGTGCTGGTTACATCGAACAAATTTCCCGGAGTCCATGCTCAGCCCTCCTCTATCTCTCTTCTCAGCCAGCCAGCAGACGCGCGGACCCCGTCATCTGTTTGCTCACATGCGGTCCCACATGTCAGTGAAAACGCAAGAGGACCTACTGAACCTACACATCTTACACCTCGACGTGCTGGTGATGAAAAACAAATCCAATAAAGATCTTCGGTGGCCACTTTTGGAGTTACTCAAGAGTAGTAAGATTCTATTTAAAGTTTAACCCAAGGTGCACATCACGTGGCTTCAACTACCACTCCATTTTCTTGCATGACACGATATGGATGCTGGATGTCCCATGTGTCGGAAAAAGGAGGAAGAACTTGACCAAATCTTCTCCACATTTAGACCAAAGGAGTAGGAAACATGGCAAGCCCTGTGCCTACATCATACTACTACGTACAAGCCCACCTCACGCAGTCACGTTGTCACCATATTTCTCGGCCTCCGTGCGACACCTAGCTCTAGTTGATCTAACTAGAACTAACTATTGGTTGGCTCTATGTGATGTGGCAACTTCATACTACTACGAATGCTGGCTATACTACTACGGCACTAACACTCCAAGAAGTGATTCGAAAACCATTCATAAATTGAGTTTATGACTTGCATATGAAAATGTACCATTAATTACATACAACAAGTCATCAACATACAACGACAACAAGGATACATATTGGATTACAGATTAGTTCCAACAAAACATTCTAGTAAATACTAAAATTTTCATCACACAACAAATAACAAGCAATGAAATGAACTTTAGCTCAACCACTCCTCGGCGTTGGAAATGCTTGCTTTGAACCAGAGGAGTTTCTCTGGGAAGGGCCAGCTACTATCAATCTCGAGACCAACGCAGGATTGATCATCTAGGCTGAAGCGGCCTATTTCATGACTCATATTGTGATAGCCCCGGTAGGGAAGCATAGAAATGCCCGAGGTATAGATATAATTGCTTCTCATAAATGGTAGTAACATTGTGTCAACAGCAGCTAGATCGCCTTTCACCATGATTGGAAAGTTTTGTCCAAGGAAGAGCGAGTTTCCTCCAAGAGTATCAATACTAAACCAGGGAGAAGGTGTTGGCGCTAGCACAATAGTATCCATCCTAAATACCATGCAACGGATGTTGGAATAGGTCCAAAGAGTGCGACCATGGGAGACAACACCTGCTTCCTTAGTCACATCAGTGGTTCCATGTATACAGACAAGAAGAGGTGATCCATCGGAATAAGTTGCCAGGCGCCACTGAGTACTCCTATATGGGTCCTCATGCTTGTGATCATCAGCATCGTCATCTCCCCCTTGGTTATAAAAAATTTCAAGTATAGGTGGTGGAATGTTCAAAGGACCTTGGAAACACAAGAAGGTTAATTAGTAAAGGGAAACTAGCTAACCAGCATGCATGTGGATGAAACAATTATAATTACGGTGGAAGACAAACATACCGAAAGCATTAGGATTCCATACAAAAGTTGTGCCACGAGTGGTGGCAGCAAACACAAGACCCTCGTATTGAATTCCATCACAGTACTCATCCGTGTATAGAAACTGATTTTTGAGCAATATCCATCGAGTCGAACCTTGAAGGACGGCAACAAGCTTGTCGAAGATAGAGACAACACAAGCATTCCTATAACCCCAAGAGCGGTTGGGAACTCGACAAATTGCTATCTTCTGTAGACGACAGTCACCATGATCGTAGTTGAACGTACGTAGAATACCGGTGTGCTCAACCTCTGGGCAGTCTGAGATTTTTGGAAGTGGAACCCGGTGACGAGTGTACACGTTCACAAGTTCCCACCCGCAGTAGTACCCAATATAAACAACCCAATCTCCATTTGTGCCTGCCCAAGCCTTACCCTCAAGCGATGGCATATTAACATCACACGTATCATTATCAAGCGGCACCAACTTGCACAAGGCGAGGCCTTCATTGTCCGCGCGCCAGTAAGCAGGGTCACGATGAAGAAGATAGGGGAGATCAAACCACTCCTAGACCCTTGAGTTCCTTGTAATGATGTTATTAGGTGAGTCGAGAATGGTCTTGAACGAACTTGCCATGCTAGCCGATGTGATGACGTTGCACTGATCAATGAGTTCCTCCACCACGTCATCATTCAGATCGGGGAAAGAATAACAGGGTCGTTTCCAGTCGGTTCCCTCCATGGAGAAGACGATCGAACAATGGCAGAAGGAAGGGTGAAGGCAAATGGAGGAGGGAGGAAGAGTGTGCGACAGCAGTTCCAAATCGAGAGGGAAAGGCGAAGAGTCGATGGACGGTTGCCACGGTACACAAAGAGGCGCCCCGGCCTACATAGATGTTCGTTCGGAAATTGTAAAAAAGGAATCGTCGTCATCTCATTGACGTGTTAGAACAGGACCACGTGTCAACGAAGAGGCTAGTGGGGAGCGGACGGTTTCCACAGAGGTCACACACTGACGAAAAGGTTGTCCTGTCAGACCTAGCGCCCGCGCGAGATGGCTTTTGTGCCCCACATGAGCGAAGCCACAGAGGTCCATTTAGGGTTGTGAGTTGGAGTTGGCCTTACAAGTGGGACCGCGGTTGAGGAAACTGACTATTGGCAAACCCCCACCTCGCCCGCCGCACGATGGCTGAGTTAGAGAAACGACGAGGTTGAAGAGATAGTTGTAGCACGGACTTCAAGGAATATGGTGTCAGATGGAAGTCGTGCTGCTGGCGTGTGCCATACTCCTGCACGTGAATGCTTGTTCTGGCCCATGCCACCCTAGTAGTACTATATACTGAGGATTCAAGGTGCTGGTTACGTATAGCGAACACATTAACATATGGCCCACCTCACACTGTGGCCAAATTTCCTGGAGTCTATGCTAGGTTAAAAAGTGTTCTTTGTGAGGGTGGGTGGCTGGTCTCAAGTTTAAAACTAGTTGTATTACATATACGTATACATAGACATAGAGATAGTGCAGCAGTTTTGAAAGTTTGAACCCAAACAACAGAATGCAATTTCTACTGGACTCATTCGAGGACCTAGGATGATGGGATTCGCAGCTATAGTAAAAAAGACCCGCCCGATGCGCGAAGCATGTGAAGCTAGTAAAAATAGTAGTAGTACTATTGTCGATTGGACTCATCCGATAACCTGTTGCAATGCATGTACAATTATGTATTTGGAAAATATATTTTTTGCCTCATTGCAGCACCCACTCAGAGAAGCGACTCGAAAGCCATTCATAAATTTTGTAAGTCTATCACATGCATATCATTTTATTACATACAACAGGTCATGAACCCACAACGACAATGACGATACATTCTAGTAAATACTAGTGTTCTCATCACACAACAAATAACAAGCAATGAAATGAACTTCAGCTCAACCAATCATCGGCGTTGGAAACGCTTGTTTTGAACCAGAAGTGATTCTCTAGGAAGGGCCAGCCACTGTCAGTCTCGAGACCAATGCAGGACTGATCATCCAAGATGAAGCGGGCTATGTTAGGACCCATGGTGCGATGGTAGGGAAGCATAGCAATGACCGAGGTATAGATACAATTGCTTCTTATAAATGGTAGTAACATTGTGTCAACAGCAGCTGGGTCACCTTTCACCATCATTGGATAATTTTGTCCAAGGAAGAGTGAGTTTCCTCCAAGACTTTCAATACTGAACCAGGGAGAAGGTGTTGGCTCTAGTACAATAGTATCCATCCCGAATACCCTACAACGGATGTTGGAATAGGTCCGGAGAGTGCGACCATGCGAGACAACACCTGCTTCCTTAGTAACATCAGTAGTGCCCTGTATACAGACAAGAAGAGGTGATCCATCGGAATAAGTTGCCAGGCGCCACTGAGTATATGGGTCCTGCTCATGATCATCAGCAACGTCATCTCCCCCTTGGTTATAAAAATTTTCAAGTATAGGTGGTGGAATGTTCACAGGACCTTGGAAACACAAGAAGGTTAATTAATTAGTAAAGGGAAACTAGCTAACCTGCATGCATGTGGATGAAACTATTATAATTACGATGGAAGACAAACATACCGAAAGCATGATGATTCCATGCAAAAATAGTGCTACGAGTGGTGGCAGCAAACACAAGACCCTTGTATTGAATTGCATCACAATACTCATCCATGTACAGAAATTGATTTTTCAGCAATATCCATCATGGCATGGAAGTAAGAAAGGGAACAAGCTTGTCGAAGATATCAACAACTTCATAGTTCGTGTAATCCCAAGAGAGGTTGGGAACTTGACAAATTGCTATCTTCCATAGACGAAAGTTACCATGCTCGTATTTGAACTCACGTAGATCATCTGTTTGCTCAACCTCTGGGCAGTCTGAGATTTTTGGAAGTGGAACCCAGTGACGAGTGTACACATTCACAAGTTCCCACTCGCAGTTGTACGCAATATAAACAACCCAATCTTCGTTTGCTCCTGCCCAAGCCTTGCCCTCAAGCGATGGCATCTTAACATCACACGTATCATTATCAAGCGGCATCAAATTGCACAAGGCGAGGCTTCCGTCGTCCCCGCACCAGTGAGCAGGGTCACGGTGAAGAAGATAGGGGAGATGAAACCGCTCCTGGACCCTTGGGTTCCTTGTAATGATGTTATTAGTTGTGTCGAGAATGGTCTTGAACGAACCTGCCATGCTAGACGAGGTGATGACATCGCACCGATCAATGAGTTCCTCCACCGCATCATCATTCAGATCGCAGGAAGAATAACAGGGTCGTTTCCAACTTGTTCCCTCCATGGAGAAGACGATCGAACAATGGCAGAAGGAAGGGTGAAGGCAAATGGAGGAGGGAGGAAGAGAGTGCGACAGCAGTTCCAAATCGAGAGGGAAAGGCGAAGAGTGGTGGACGGTTTCCATGGTACAAGAAGAGGCACCCTAGCCTACATAGACGTCCGTTCGGAAATTGTACAAAAGGACTCACCGTCGTCTCACTGACATGTTGGAACGGGGCCACATGTCAACGAAACATGGTGTGTAATTTCTCGTGCAAAATGCGATCTGGCCGCGTTGGCCCGAGGTCCCGCATTAGTTATCGACCTTTATTTTTTTTAGTTCAATTTTGAAGCATGACTAACTGGTATTGTATGCAGAGAAAATATAAACTACTCTACCACTACTCCTCCTCTAGTACTAGTAGTATAAAAAAGATATATAGGCTGGAGCTTCAGCACTTTCTTGCTCAGGGCTGCCCACTTGCTTCTCACACTAACACCCTCTCTCCAGATCTGAAAAGACGGCCTCTCTCTCCCTCCTCACCGGTGGTCACAGATCCGTCGGGGAAGAAAAGGACGTGCAGCGTTGACGCACTCGTCATCGGTGAGCTAGGTCAGGCACTGACAACAAGGCCGTCCTCTCAGACCTAGCGCCCGTGCATGATGGCCTCCGTCCCCAAGCTCGTTGTCATAGTGTGTCCAGAGGACGACGACCATGAGCGAAGCCACTTCCCGCCGACCCTCAGGTATGCTACCTCTTTTCGGACCATACCCTTGTTCTATTGCCCCATCTGCCACATCGCTGCATGTGGATCTTTTTCCACTCCACCATCTTATGAATTTGCTATCATCTGCTCTGGTGGTCACGCAAACAAAAACCTTAACTTGCACTATTAAAGGAAACCCTACTTCATGCAGACTAATCCATGTCTGGGTTGAATAAGGAAAGGAAGGGAGACTGTACTGTCCAAGAGACTAGGCATCGAACCCGCATCTAGGTTTAAAAGGGGGAAATCAGTAGCTAAAGAGAACAAAAATGGAACGTAATCCACATATGCTGCCTGGATATTTGTTGCTCTGGGCAACCATACCTCCCTCACCACTCTATGCGTCCGTGGAGGTACATTGTACTAGTGCCCCACTGTCCGAATGGGCCTCCCATGCTCTTATTGCCACTTTTTTGATGTTAGTATAACACCAACGGTCAAGTCAAGCAATGCTACTGCTAAAGTGATGCCACATTTAACTAATGCCGCACTCAGTCTAATGCCACCGATAAATTTAAGCAATGCCATTTAATGTCACTGGATTATTTCAGGGTTAGCTGTTGATTGTGGATGTATTAAGGATTTTTCAGCTAAGGCATTCTAATGTTGTTGCACGACCAGTATTCCAATGATGAATCTTGTTACTACCTTCAGATTTTTGCACTGTTAATGCTTATAGATTACATACCTCACTTTCATGAGATAACTCAATTTTTTTGTATAGTGTCAACAGGAAAGGTCAAGAGTGGGCACCTCCTCCTCTGGTTGTTCTCTTGATTAGTTCGATCAAGTTTTTATGTTTGATCGATTATCAAGATTGGGATAGCAATTTTTAGGTCCCCTTGAGCTCGAAATGATATTTACCTTGAAGGTACATGGTTTGCAATTTTTTATACTATCATTAGTTAATAAGCTAGTTACCTTCAGAATTTTGTATTTGGTTTAATGCTCTTGCACAGCTAGTATACCAATGCTGAAACTTGTTACCTTTACATTTTGTATTGTTAATTCTTATAGAAATCTTCTAGTGCTATATCTTATAGAAATCCGTTCAGTAAAACCATTGTATTGTACCCTGTAATAAAATAACTACTCTACTGTTGCACTAGCCACTGGATTAGTGTATATTTGTACTGTTGTAATGGTGTTGCATTAGTGTATGGACATATATAAAGTGTGGCAAGCTTTCCAGATATGTGCTCAAGAAAACTACTACCTGTTTTTCTAAATACTAGACGTTTGGGTACTTTAAATTGAACTGCAAAAACGTCTTATATTAAGGAACAGAGGGTGTAGAGCTCATTCAAATTATCCCGGTAAAGCTAGTCACACCTTTGTTAAAATTAATGTTCATTATGTTATCGGAGGAGGTCTGTATGTTTGTCTCTAATGCCGGTCGACTAGATACCTGACATCATGATGTAATGTTAAGTCATTTCCTTGTGTACAGTGTCACTGAATTGTCAAGGCGGTGATGGCACTTTATTTTAGTTGAACTGCACAAAATATGCTTAAACGAAGAGGAAAGGTCGGGAATGGTTCAATTTTTCAGAAAAAACTGTGCATGCCTTCCTAACATCAGCTGATGTTGCCTTATTTATTCCTTCAAACAGGTGGTTAGAAATAGTCTTGCAACCTTTTCCCATTAAGAAATTGGAATGCTTATATTTGTGAGTCTATACTTCAACTAGTGCCACTTTTATAGTAATCACACTTTCAATATCTATGTGAACAGGGATGTTCGATTTTAGTGGAACTGCATAAAAAGTCCAAATGGTTCAACATTAGGATCATGTTCTCTTCCAAACCTTTATATCCAATTGGTGGCACTATGAGCTGTTCATTACGAAGGTACATGGTTTGCTACTATCTTGCTACTCTTTTTTTAATGTCATTAGATAGTAATACTAGTGGTTTGCATGTGAATTTATTGTCAGGGTGGACCTACATTGGAGGTGCAGGACATGATTCAATGATTGGATGCTCAATTTCGGTTATATTGATTTCACCTCTTCCATCACTGGGAACATGGATATCCTTGGTCTGATGAAGAATAGGCGCTATATTTCTGCTCTGAACCAGCAAATCAATTCAGTATGTAATTGTCCAGGGCAAAACATGACTGTATCAAATTTTCCAGTGCAAAACATGACAGATGCTAAGCGGAAGAGACGTGTTTAAACCGAAAATAGAAGGTGGGGTATATGTTTACTAGCTGCTTGATATTTGTGCAGATAGAGATGTCTGCCCATTGCTATTTGGCAAACAAACAAAGTGACCGCAATTTTGGTTGAACTACACAAGAGAATAGTATAGTCATTGCATGTAGTGCCATTTGAAAATAGACATAGAAAGATTGGATAGTCACTTCATGGACTGCAGAAAAGTAGTATTGCACTATTTATTGGCCAACATTAGGTGCTTCATTGCTTTTGGAGCTTCAGTGCTTTATTGGCCAACATAGTCACTCCAACTATTGGTGAAACTAGTTACGTTTGCAAGAGGAATTGTAGAGTTCACAAACAAATTTGTCTTTCACTCTTGTCGGTGTCAAAACCGGTGGATCTCGGGTAGGGGGTCCCGAACTGTGCGTCTAGGCCGGATGGTAAGAGGAGGCAGGGGACACGATGTTTTACCCAGGTTCAGGCCCTCTTGATGGAGGTAAAACCCTACGTCCTGCTTAATTAATATTGATGATATGGGTAGTACAAGAGTAGATCTACCACGAGATGAGAGAGGCTAAACCCTAGAAGCTAGCCTATGGTATGATTGTATGTTGTGGTTGTTGTTGTCCTATGGACTAAAACCCTTCGGTTTATATAGACACCGGAGAGGGTTAGGGTTACACAAGGTCGGTTACAAAGGAGGAGATATCCATATCCTTGTTGCCTAGCTTGCCTTCCACGCCAAGTAGAGTCCTATCCGGACACGAGACGAAGTCTTCAATCTTGTATCTTCATAGTCTAACAGTCCGGCCAATGGAGATAGTCCGGCTGTCCGGAGACCCCCCCAATCCAGGACTCCCTCAGTAGCCCCTGAACCAGGCTTCAATGACGATGAGTCCGGCGCGCAGTATTGTCTTTGGCATTGCAAGGCGGGTTCCTTCTCCGAATACATCACAAAAGAATTTGAATACGAGGATAGTGTCCGACCCTGCAACATAAGTTCCACACACTTCCGTAGAGAGAATAATATTTTCACAAATCTAATTCGCTGGCTTGTTTTGGCAGCATGACGTTATGTCATGGCCCGGTGATTATTCGAACCGTTTTTCTTCAACCAGCTCCACACATAACGCGAGGCGGTTTCTTGACACGTCTTGTCAAAGCAGAGATCGTGTTCCCCCAATTACTGGATTCTCATTAATACGGTCATGGGTAACCCAACCATGTCTAGGACTCCTAGATTATAGGCAAGTTCCAAACGACTACAGAGAGGACGCTTGATATTCATCCTCTTTATAAAGGGACAAGGTTTTCGCTTTTTCCCTCTCATGCTCAATCGAACCCCTCCCCCGCCTCGAGTTCTAACACCCAAGGCCCAGGTCAGGTGCTCCGGATCTTCAATCATGTCCGGATCCAGCCTTCAAGGCCGATGGATGCCCTCCTCCGTTACGGAAGAGGATATCAAGAAGTTGAGGGAGGCCAGATACCTGACCGCCGAGGTTTCGCATCGGCTGCCTGCTCGAGGGTAGGTCGTCCCTACTCCCGAACCCAACGAGAACGTTGTATTCGTCTCCCCCTTCCTCCGAGGCCTAGGCCTCACTCTGGATCCCTTCGTCAGGGGTTTGACGTTCTATTATGGGCTAGATTTCCACGATCTAGCTCCGGACTCCTTTCTCCACATCTCGACATTTATTATCGTGTGTGAGGCCTTCCTCCGCATTACCCCTCACTTCGGCCTGTGGCTCAAGACCTTTGAAGTGAAGCCGAAGATGATCGAGGGGCAACATGCAGCGTGCGAAGGCACATCAATAGGCAAGATGGCAGGAGCTCCGTGGACGAAAGGTTCCTTTCCAGAGCTGTCCGAATCATGGCAACGAGAGTGGTTTTACGTCACGGATCCCAAAAGTGCCAAGTGGGCGGCTGCCCCCGCCTTCCGCTCGGGCCCCCACCACAACTGATGTCATGGATTAGCAGAGGTCTGAGTTGGGGTCCAGCCAAGGATGTGCCTATACTGCAAAGCCGCATTCAAGATCTCTTCGAGGGAGATTTTAATTTGGTTGTGGTAATGCAAGTTATGTTGGTTCGTCAAGTCCAGCCTTGCAAATATCGGCCTCTTCACTTGTGGGAGTTCAACCCAGAAGGGCCGCATGCCATTCAAAGTTTCCTCGGCCTGACGCACGAGGAGATGTACAAGTTATTCTTCGGACCTCAAATAGAGTGTCCGGATACTACCGAGGACGTGGGCCTGAGCAGTAACCGCGCCGCCAAACAAGTAAGAAATCCTCTAGCCGAACACACCATCTTTTATTCATCATGAAGTTATTTCTGAGAGTTCGCTCTTTGACCAGGATTGGCTAACAAAGGTGAAGATGATTCGGTGTTTGGCCCCCTCCCTGAGGGTTTGGAAAATACGGTATTGGAAAAGATGCTCGAGCTCGCACCTTGCCCGGAGCCCTCGAAGGAAGATATAGGGGGAAATAATACGGGTAGACGCGGGCCCCCATCGCTGCCAGTTCCAACCGAGGGAATGAGCGCCTCCATGAAGGAGGATAACCGGGGGAGGAAAAGGACTGCTTTCAAGGATCCGGAAGCCGAGGCCTCCAAACGGGAGAAGAAGTCTCCAATAGAGGGTCCTGCCTCGGGGGGTGCTCTTGCCGCACAAAGTCCGTGCGGGGATCGGCCCTCCAACGAGTCGTAAGTGATCCAAAAAATGCTTTAATAGTGAAGGTATACTATCTTTCTTCTGAGAAAATGACCGCCGCATATATCTTGCAGTTCGGGCCTTAGCCCCTCTCAGCTGAGCTTGTCTTCGGGGGATCTTCTTCCGGAGATGATGGAGAGCGAAACGCCTCCCCCGGACTCCTCCGGTCAAGAAGCGGGTGACCCCGAAGTGTCGTCACGGAGGGCCTCTCCAGATCTGGTGAGACCAGAAGATAATCCCATAGACCCCCGAAGTCCCCAGCGTCCGGCTCTCGAAGAGAGCAAACAAAAGAGTCCGACACCGTCTGGTATGCGGTCGGACGTTCTGAGGGAGCTGGTGGGGCAAGTGGCCATCTCAGAAGAACACCGTACGCTGATGGGTACGGTGGTGGAGAGAATTTCGTCCACCGAAAGTGGATTACATGAAGCCTTTATGAGTCTACTAACAGGCTTTGAGGTACATAAGATAATATGTGATAGTATTGCATATGTTAGGTGTGCCCTGTGTAGATAGCAGCCCCTGAGACTCTGGTTGTCGTCGAGAACGGCGGCGAACAGAGGATCATAGTCCCAGGCAATAACCAGACTGCCTTTATGTGCAGGTGGTGGAAGCTCCGGTGGCTAGCCGGACTAGTGAGTTTGCCGAATTAAAACGGCAACTGGATGCGGCAGACGCCGACATCGAGCTAGTTAACAAGAGGCTTGACGAGGCACAGGGTAAGTGTTATTTTCTGGTGAATGCCACGTAGTAAGAGTAGCATGATGCCAGTATCTTTAATATGTTGTGACTGCAGATGGAGCTGCCACCGTGGAAACCTTGCTGGCAGAACTTGCCAGAGCCAAGGAACAAGCGAGGATTAGTAATGCGGCTGCTTTGAAGGCGGCCGAAGAGTTGAAAGCCGAGAAGGCCGCACATTGCGAGAGCAAAGAGAAGATGGCCAAGATGGCCGTAGAGTTAAAAGACACTGCCGACCGTTGCCAGCTCCTTGAGAAAGAAAACCGAGCGAAGGCAACGGACCTTGAGAAGGCCACGATGGCGGACAAAGACACCCGCTCTGCTATGAGAGCGAAGAAGGAGGAGCTGCGGGAAGCCGGGGATATTGCGGCTGGGAAGCCCTTCATGCTACGGAGGAAGTTCGGAGATCCACGGTATGCCCCTCTGGATCGGCTGTGGAGTTCGGCAGATGCATATATGGACTTGGCGGCGAGCGCTGCCGATGCGGCCAAATACTTCCAAGGTCAAACAGATCATGAGGTGGACAAGCTGTTCTGGTCGCAATTCAACGTTCCAGAGCGTCCGCTTCCATTGACTGATCAGCTAGCCGAATGGGCCGAACTAAATAGGTTGTCCGGACTCGCCATGAGGTCTGTCGTGGATCAGCTATGGCCGGAAAAGCCAAAGCCGAACAGCTATTTCAGCTTAGTGCAGCAGTTCCTTGGTGCGGTGTCGCGCATTAATGCGATGAAGAGGTCGGCGTGCATAGAAGGCTTGCGGATGGCCCTTGCCTGTGTTAAAGCATACTGGGCGGAGATGGACGCTACCACTGTTGCGGCGCAGGGTTCGGCCATAGGCCGAGTGGCTGCCGAGCACTATTTCGAGGAGGTTCTCGAGGGTGCTCGTTTGATAGAGGCCCAGTGCTCGAAGAATATTATGTTTGAGTGATATGTGTTCCCATTGTAAACACAATGTTTTTACGAAATTTTATAAGGCTGTGTTTATACTTTTGCCTGAAAGTAATATGATGCCTCCTGTGCGGCCGTTTATGTATACATGTGTATAACCTGAAAGATTGCAGTCGTCGGCTTCAGCCCCCACGCATATAATGCGGAGGTGCTCGCAAAAAACGCGTGTTCACACTTAACCCAACGTCTTGGTCCTATTAAGGAGGTGATAGCGCAGCGAACGAGGCAACCGGACTATAATGCTTTAGCACTTTCACTTAGCCATAGGAGTTTGACAGTGGGGCTACTAGATAGCCCCTGGTGGCTCCGCACTCTCCCGATCTCGGGGTGCGTACATGCCTGGCCGGAAAACGGCCCTTCGTTAAGGCGGAGGAATTCTAACATTCCGATAGGTCATCGAGTGGTTGACCAGTCTCACGCTATATCATGACAGTCAGTTTTCGGCTTTCTCTACTGAGGTGCTCGTCCGGATGAACCAGGGCACAATCGCAGTAGTTCTCCTGGTGCTGCCTTAGCCGATAAAGCGGAACGTAAGGCACCAAAACACAGGAGCCGGGCAAACCCAACATTTGACCAAAGACAATGATTCGGAGCTGATGCATATAAGGCCAAACTCGCGACGCCGAACACTCCCTAAGGTATTCGGTCTTTATGGTATAAACCGGGCCTAAATAGTGCCCTTTGTAAGAAGCCCCTTGTGTCCAGGTACGTGCATTATTCTGACGTGGCCACATGCCAAGACGTCAGCATCCTTCTCAATTGTGCTGAGAATTCGGTGGATGTGTATCAACAAGAGACAGTAAAAAAGGTTTACGCAGGGTCTTAATCTAAAAAGAATCCTTGGAGCGGGTCCCTGCTGCACGTCTGCGCCTGTGTCTCCGTTGTGCCGTATCCTGGACGGGTGTAGCACGATGGTCATCTGTAAAAGAGAGGAACTTAGGTGAAAAAGTTGTCGTGCAAAAAGTTGGTTTTTTAAAGAAACCATGTATAACTAGAAATGAGTAGAAATTGCCACTTGTCTGCGCGCGTTGAGCCCCTTGTATTTGTAATAGGGGTGTGGCCATCAATCCGGTACAAATTACATATAGCAGCGCCGGACTCGTCTAACCGCGTCCGTGGTCTTGACGACCTATCAAATGCTTTAGTTGGTGAGGCCGTTTTTAGTGTGCGGCTGCCAAGGCAGTCGCATTCTCTTCGGCGCGCAAAGATCGCTTAATACTTCCGTTCACTGTAATGATGCCACGTGGACCGGGCATCTTGAGCGTGAGGGAAGCGTAATGCGGTATTGCATTAAAGCGAGCAAAAGCTTCGCGTCCAAGTAGTGCTTGATAACCGCATTGGAACGGAGCAATGTGGAAGGTTAAATGTTCGCTACGGGAGTTATCGGGGAAGCCGAATATAACCTTTAGTAGCAGGGAGCCCGCGCAGTGAGCCCCTGGGCCTGGCGTTACTCCTTTAAAGGTAGTGTTGCTATGGCAAATTTTCGTTGGGTCTATCCCCATTTCGCGGATTGTATCCTGGTATATCAGGTTTAAACTGCTACCACCGTCCATCAGGACTCGTGCAAAGTGGTATCCGTCAATTATTGGGTCTAATACCAGGGGAGCCCATCCTGCCCGCCGGATACTTGCTGAGTAATCACGATGGTCGAAAGTGATCGGTTGAGACGACCAGTGGCAGGGTTTCGCGGTGATAGGCCCTTGGGCATATTTATCTGGGAGGGCCGCTTTGCTTCCCTTGATCACGTGTAATACGTTGACTGTTTTGACTTCTGATGGAAACTTCTTTTGTTCCCCAGTGTCTTGCTTGAGAGGCTCATCCTCATCTTCGCTTTGTGTATCCTCCCCCTTGTGTACGGCGTTGAGCTTGCCGGACTGCTCGAAGACCCAACATTCTCTATGGGTAAGATTAGCGTGTTTACTAGGGGTGCTATGGATCTGACATACTTGGTCCAGAATTTTGTTCAGGCTGGACAGTTCATCTCTAGCGCCTTTAAAGGGCGGCTTTTGCTGACCTGGCCGAGAGCTTCGGAATCCGGCGTGTACCGCCGTGCTCTTCGGGTTGTCTTCTTTATTCCAACGCTTATTATTTTTGCTGCGTCAGGATTTCCCATTTTTATCTCTAACTTCGGATGTGCTTGGGTCGCTGGTGCTGCATCTGGCTAGCCAGCTGTCCTCACCCGCACAAAAGCGGTCATGAGGCTTGTTAATGCTGCCATTGTTCTCGGCTTTTCTTGGCCAAGGTATCTGGCAAGCCATTCGTCGCGGACGCTATGCTTAAAAGCTGCCAAGGCTTCAGCGTCCGGGCAGTCAACTATTTGGTTCTTCTTAATAAGAAACCTGTTCCAAAGCTTTCGGGCTGACTCTCCGGGCTGTTGAGTTATATGACTCAGATCGTCCGCATCCGGGGGTCGGACATAAGTCCCTTGAAAATTTTCCCGAAAAGCATCTTCGAACTCTTCCCAGCTTCCAATGGAGTTTTCGGGGAGGCTTTTAAGCCAGTGCCGAGATGGCCCTTTGAGCTTGAGGGGTAAGTATTTGATGGCGTGGTGATCATCTCCTCGAGCCATATGGATATGGAGGATGTAGTCCTCAATCCAGACCCCAGGGTCTGTTGTTCCGTCGTATGCTTCTATGTTTACGGGTTTGAATCCCTCTGGAAATTCATGGTCCAGCACCTCATCGGTGAAACATAGGGGGTGTGCAGCACCCCTGTATCTGGGTGTACCGCGTTGTTCTGATGTTTGTTGTGTTCATCATATGCTAGGGCGCGCTTGCGTGGTCCATAGATGGATCTGGTTGCGCCGTCCTTTTGGTGCGAGCCCTCGTGTGGATCGCTTATTGACTTGTGAGTTGAGTTGTTTGCCGCTCCATGTTGGCCGTGAGGTCGTCTATCCGGCCAGGTGACTGTTTTGATTTTTGGTTGTGGGAGATCTGGGGCCTCCTCATCGAATTCGGGTAGCTCTTGGTGGGGCAATTACCACCATACTTCGTTGCTGTGTTGAGTACTTTACTCCATCTGATTTGGAGTGTGTCCTGCGCAGCCTTGAGCCTTTGCTTCTGCTTTTTCAGACTCCTCGTCGTGGCCACAAACCTTTGACGGGCATGCTGCTGCTCCGGGTGTCTGTCCGGCGTTATGTCATCCGGACTATTATCTTTGACAGAATTGGTTTGTTCGGTTTGATTCTCCGTATTGTCGTGGTCCGGCAGTGGTTCTCCATGCTCCAACGCTAGGTCTGTATGATCATTATTTCTGCCGAGGCGGGATTTGGGGCGGCGCTTACGCCGCCGCTTTGATTGCTTCTCGAGGGGACAAGCCTTCGTTGCGTCCTTCCGTTCCTCGTCGTCGTTTTCTTTTGGTGTGTCCACCATGTATACGTCATATGATGAGGTGGACGTCCTGTGCCCTGTGGGCGGTGGTTCCTCTTCGCCTCCCGCATCATCGTCCATACCGTCGATGTTTTCGGAGTCGAATTCAAGCATGTCGGTTGAGTCATCGACAGTGGCTACCAGGTGGGTGGGCCTTGAATTTCTTCGTCGTCTGCATCCCGTTCCTGCCAGACATAGTTCGGCCAGGATTCTCCTGACAAGGAGAGAGACCTTAATGAGTTCAGTATGTCGCCAAAGGGCGAGTGCTGAAAAATATCCGCGGAGGTAAACTCCATGATCGGCGCCCAATCGGATTTGATAGGAATGGGCGCAGGCGGTTCGGAGTCCGTGGCCGGAGAAGGATCCGGCAGTTTAATAACACGGCTCTCGTGCAAGGCAAGGTTGATGTTCGGCTCGATCGCCGCTGAGGGTAAGGCCTCCATGGCGGGGTCCATCCACCCATCCGCGGAAGGCGCGACTGGCTCCGAATTGAGGGTCGGAGCGGCTGCCGGTGCGATCTCCTTAACATTGTCCGATGGGAGAGCTAAGTCATGCTCATCGTGACCGCGTGGCGCACAAGGCAGAGGCTCAAATCTGTCGAAGATCAAATCTCCACGGATATCGGCCGTGAAGTTTAAGCTTCCAAACCTGACCAGGTGGCCAGGGGCGTAACTTTCCATCTGCTCCAGATGGCCAAGCGAATTGGCCCGCAGTGCAAAGCCGCCGAGCACGAAGATCTGTCCGGGGAGAAAAGTCTCACCCTGGACCACATCGCTATCGATGGTAGTAGGAGCCATCAAGCCTAACGGCGACGACACAGAGGAACTCTCAATGAAAGCACCAATGTCGGTGTCAAAACCGATGGATCTCGGGTAGGGGGTCCCGAACTGTGCGTCTAGGCCGGATGGTAACAGGAGGCAGGGGACACGATGTTTTACCCAGGTTCGGGCCCTCTTGATGGAGGTAAAACCCTACGTCCTGCTTAATTAATATTGATGATATGGGTAGTACAAGAGTAGATCTACCACGAGATCAGAGAGGCTAAACCCTAGAAGCTAGCCTATGGTATGATTGTATGTTGTGGTTGTTGTTGTCCTACGGACTAAAACCCTTCGGTTTATATAGACACCGGAGAGGGTTAGGGTTACACAAGGTCGGTTACAAAGAAGGAGATATCCATATCTGTGTTGCCTAGCTTGCCTTCCATGCCAAGTAGAGTCCTATCCGGACACGAGACGAAGTCTTCAATCTTGTATCTTCATAGTCTAACAGTCCGGCCAATGGAGATAGTCCAGCTGTCCGAAGACCCCCTAATCCAGGACTCCCTCAACTCTATACTGAATGTTGGCCAAGAGAAGCATCCATGTTAGTAGGAAGAACAGATGTTTTTTCTAGATCTTTGCTTTTGGAGCTACATATTTGTATATGATCTGTGAATCATTAAGATGCATTAACATGTTGATCATATGTATGGGAATCGTACTGGTTGGTTTTGAATTTGGGCTACTAATGTGAACATATTACAATGCCAGGCCTGTGAGTCTCCTGTGAACATTTCGAACGGATCGGCTCTTACTGCTGTGCACAACGTGATCCTTATTTTTGTGTTCTCAGTGTTTACAAGTTACTAACAGATCCTTATTTCTGTTCACTCAGTGTTTACAAGTTACTGATCAATCACTAGCTAGCCTACTAATGCACTCCTGACAGTTTTAGTTGCGACGCAAGATCCAAAGTGGTAGTTTTTTGAATAAAAATGCCTACCTCTGAAGAAACTGACATGCTGCTCTGAAGAAAATGCCATGCGAATCTGAAGAAACTGCCAGCAAAAACGTTCGCAAATGCCCTATCTCCCAGCGAACGTTCATCAGCTAATGCGATCGTACATGTAGACCATCCTACCTACTCGATCCTACACGTACACTATCCGACCTACTCGATCCTACATGGATAAATAGTGGAACACGCATGTACTACCTCCTTTCCAGTTTACAGGGCTCAATTCAAAAAACGACCTACTCGATCCAACACGAATAAATAGCGGATCACGCACGTACTACCTCCTTTCCGGTTTGCAGGGCTTAATTCAAAAATCTCACCAACCAAGGTAGATGATGAGTGGTGGAATCATTTTTTATAAGGAGGGAGTACCTCATCTGGCTGATTCGAGTGCACTTGTTTGACCATCATGCCGGCGTGCGACCCAGCATGGACGAGACGCACCACTGACGAGATGGGACGACGCAGTCATAATTTGAGTTTTTCTAGTTTTCCACGCCAAGCTGGCGCGCTAAGACATGCCTGCTTATGCATTGAATTCCAATGACCGCGATGACCGTCGCGTTTCCCGCGGCACGCTGGTTTGCCTACCTTCTGCCTATAATTATTGTTTCTCGGGGTTCTCTGGTGGCACCATCACCCAACTCGCCCTATCCTCATAAGCCCCCACCGGCCCGACGTTGTTTGCCACTTATCCTCGCTCTCACCACGTCCGCCATGCCCCCGCCTGTCCGCGATAGGCGACACCGGAGGCGGTCACCATCGGAACTAGTGTTCGGTTTTTCACCGAAAGGTAGCCGGAGGGAGGAGGCATTCTATTGGTCTTTAGATGGCAATACGGAGTATGAGGAGTTGTTGGAGCGCGGCCGCCTAGCGGAGGAAGAGCGTATCACCGATTTGCGCCGCCAGCAGGACATGGAGCAGCAGTGCACCGACGCTTTGTGTCACGAGCAGAGCGCCCGCAACTGGGCCGACTACATGGAGGCCAGTGCCCGGCAAATAGCCCTGGAGGCTGTCAGGCACGCACGCGTTCGCGATGCCGAATTTTACTACAAGCTCGTCAAGTGGGTTTCCTGCTTAGAAGCCGAAGCTTCGGTGGACCACGCCGGCATGGAAAGGGACAACGTGCGTGAGCAACGCGCCCTATCGCACCTCTGGCAAGTCCAAGGTGAGGTGGAGGACGCCGGTGCCGGTGTTTAGCGTGTATCGTAGATGGCGGCCAGCATCGTCTAGTTAGCTAAGAGTAAGTTAGTACTTGTACACTACTAGAGTACTAGTCAATGGCATGTGATTTGCATGTCTGAGTTACAATTTGATTCTTGAGTCATGGATTTAGTTTACAAATCAGTCGAGTTGTACAAATACTCAAAAGACCCGGGATATTTCTTTCCTTTTTTGTTCAGCTTGCTTGTACGGTCGTGTGGGAACAAATTTTCATCACAATTGTAAAAGGTATGAGAAAAAATAGAGATAGACACGTCAAAAATCATGTGCTCCACACACAACTCTTTGCAGAACAGAGGCACTGATAGGAAAGTATGTTAATTCCATATAAGATAATTTATAGACTTGTAAAGACAATAGTAGAATTTAGAGGATTCTACTCGCCATCATAATTATAAGAGCATTCTAGTACTCCATCAGCTTAGGTACAGCAGAATAATTCTAGAGGAAACATGTGAATGCAAATGTGGGCCCATAGGTAGCAGCTTTTTCTGCAGGCTGGTACAGAGCTAGCAAAGTTTAGCCATCCGATGCATTAAATGGATGGCCAACATTGCAAGGATTCACCACTATTTTTAACCATACGATGCAACAAATGCACGTTACAGATTGATGCAGTATGGGAGGAAACCACTGCCCAGCAAAGTTTGAAAATAGATGTACTATAGTAGTAGAGATTAGTGGGAGTAGATAGTTAACTTGGCTATGATGGTTGTCAACCTGGAAGTTCAGTACTATATATCTGGATTAGACCTGTTACTTTGCTCTAAATGTTGAACTTTCCGTTTGAACGTATGGAATGGTATGTTATTTTTGAAAATGGGTTGTATTTGTCTGCCATGGGTTTACATGCTGACTTGTGGGCCTACCAGGTTGACCCGTACATAATCAGGAGATGATTTTACGTGGAGAGGATGACAGCAGGGACCACAAAGGTCATGGCAGTACGCAAGCAAGTGCCTCCTTATTTTAAGCCAATAAAAAATGGCTCCTCCGAATGGATTTCTGACATCTGGGTCCCATGCCATTGTCAACATAGTCAATAAACGAGAGAATTGCACAATGAGCGGCTGACACCAGGGACCCAGTAGCTCGCCTAGTGATTTTGTTTTGGGTTAATTTGATAAATGCCACTCCAAATCTAGTGATTCCGAGAAATGCCACTGCAATTTCCAAACTTTGAAAAATTCCATTTCATGCCATTTCCAGTGGCATTTTTCGAAGTCTAGAGTGGCGTTTTTCAAAGTTTGTAAAAATTGTGGTGGCGTTTTTGCAAGTTTGCAAAAATTGCAGTGGTATTTTTCAAAGTTTGGAAATTGCAGTGGCATTTTTATGAATTGCCATAATTGGAGTGGCATTTATCTAATTTGTTTTTGAGACGGAAGGAGGGTGTCAACTGGGCTGTGCAGGGCACTTTGGCCTGTCTAGACAGACTTTTCTTTTGTGTTTACCACAGACCAGCCCAGTAGTTTTTTTCTTTCTTTTGAAAATGGCTAGCCCAGTTTTTTTGTGATTTGTCAAGTAAGTCGCTTTGTCAGGCCTGTTGGGCTGCAAATCTTTCAAGACGAGGAGAGCTTCATTCGGCTGGCCGAGAAAATGGCCTATCAGCAATGAGAAATGGACTGTACATTTTTAAAACACATCAAACCGGCAATTAGTTCCAAATTAATTTATTTATTCATTTCGAGATTTTAAATTGCATTGATTTTTATGTGTGGACAATTTGTTGGATTTTATATTGATATACATTTATTTCTAAAATCAGTTTGAATGTGACTCGAAATTTCGGGATTAAAAACAGTTTGGACCGCACCAAAATATGCAAATTTTCATATAATTTTTAAACGTGGCCACAATATGGATTGTAATGCTAACAAAAAGAATATGGGCTCCAAAAACCCTTAAGAATTAGAAAATGGGCTGTAAATTATTAGAAATAATGGCACATGGGATGTATGTTGTTTTCCACAGATTTGAGGCTTTCCTATTAAAAATGTTGACGCACAAGCAGTGACTGTTGGATGTCCATCCAACGGCCGTCGTGCTTCTTCAATCTCTGCTCTTCCTGCTCCAGCCGCTCAAACAAGAGCCGGTGGGACTGCCTGCTCCCCCTCCCGCGGCCGGCTATGCTGTCGCGTAGGCCTCATCGCCCCACTGTACTGCCATCGCTGCCCAGCCATCCCTCTACTCACCCACACCTTCTGTTATTCTTTAGCGATGGCAGATGAACTAGTAAACCCTCGTACTCCCCTCCGCGTGGGAAACAACTGCCGAGTAGTCCCTGGCTCCGTGTCGTTCCCTTCGCCTCGCCGTCGTCTACCGCCCTGGTGCTCTCGGCGCGGGATGGTCAACATGGTCAACGACCGACATGCATCTGAAGTGGACTGTATGTGGAGAGGCTGACAGCTGGGTCCACGGCCGCACGCAAGGAAATGCCTCCTTATTACGCGCAAAATAATGATTCCTCCACCTGACATCTAGGACCCATCATAAGGACCTCTGTATTTCATGAAGAAAACGTTCCCTCCACTGATAGCTCGGACCCACCTGCTATATCTTCGCACGCAAGGAAGTGCCTCCTTATTATGCACAAAAAATGAATACTCCCCCTGCTAGCTGGGACCCAGCATAATGGGAGGCTGACTTGTGGGCCTACTAAGTTGACGGGGACGGAGGGCATTGTCAACTTAGTCAATATGAACGATTCTAGCTCTAGTGACCATATGATGTCCATCCAACGGTCGTAGTGCTTCTTCAACCTCTGGTCTTCTTGCTCCAGCCGCCCAAAGCAGCGCAGGTCGTGCCGCGTGCTCCTGCCTCCCGTGGCTGGCTGTGATGCCGCGGAGGCCTCACTGCCCCCTACTACTCCCACCGCTGGCCTGGCCATCCCTCTACTCACCCACACCCCCTGTTATTCTGTGGCAACGGCAGCTTCACACCGCAGCCGAACCAGTGAACCCTCGTACTCCTCTCCGCGTGGGCAACCACTGCCGCGTCTTCCCCGGCTCCGCGTCATCCCCTTCCTAGGCCTCACCGTCGTCCACCGCCCTGGTGCTCTCGGCGCGGCGTGGTCAACATGGTCAAGGAACGACTTCCATCGGAAGAGTACTGTACATGGAGAGGCTGACAGCTGGGTCCATGGCCGCAGCAAGGAAGTGCCTCCTTATTACGCGGAAAATAATGATTCCTCCACCTGACAGCAGGGACCCACCGTACGGTCCTCCGTATTTCGTGAAAAAAATGTTTCCCCCTGACTGCTGGGACCCACCAGCTAATTCTTCGCACGGAAGGAAGTGCCTGACAATCGGGACCCACCTGGTCGAAGCGTACATAGCGTTGTCATTCTGGTCGCGAACGTGTACGTACATACTGGTCGATGTAGAGGCGTGCACGTGTCATAGTAGAGGCGCGCACGTGTCATAGTAGAGGCGCGCACGTAGCATGTACATGTACGTACAGTGGCCAGGGTGCAAGAAAGAAAATACGACCACATACGTACATACGGGCGGGGTCTCGAATGCCTACTCACGCATACGTACGGCCAGGGCTTGTGTACATGGCTGGGTCGAAATGGAGAAGTGGTGCCATCATCATGATCATGGGGAGGCAACTAGCTGGGTCAAAATGGAATGTGACGTCGTGTTCATCGGGAGCCAACCGGCTTGGACAGAACAACCGATGGAAACGAGGCCTGGCGTACCGCAGAACGGAGGAAACAGCCTTGTGTTAAATCGGCCACGGTCGAAACGGGATCCTATTCATCGGGAGGGGTCTGGCGTACCGCACACGGAGGAAGCGGACCTCCTACGGTCGAAACGGGGTCATGTTGATCAGGAGGGGTGTGGCGTACCGCAAAACAGAGGAAACCGACTTGTGTTGGAGCACTACGGCTGAAACGGGGGTCCTGTTCATCGGGAGGGGTGTGGCGTACCGCAAAATGGGACTCCACGGGATACTGTTCGTCTCCACCCTCGACCTCCTCCAGCCTCCACGGGCTCCTGTTCATCCACCGTCGACCTCCTCCATCCTCCACCTGCGACTATTCATCCACGGGCTCCTGTTCATCAAGCCTCCATTGTGCGCTCCTCCACCGGCTACTGTTCAACCAGCCCTCTCCACGGAGTCCTGTTCAACCACCCCTCCACGGGCTACTGTTCATCCAGCCCTCCACTGGCTACTATTCAACCAGCCCTCGACCGGCTACTATTCATCCAGCCCTCCATGGGGTCCTGTTCATCCAGCCCTCCACGGGGTCCTGTTCATCCACCGGCTCGATCGATCGAGGTACTGTTCATCCAGCGGCAACGGCCTCTACTACCATGGGGTCCTGTTCATCCAACCCCCCACCGGGAAATGTTCATGCAAATCCCCTCAACAACGCTCAATGTTCATCAAGGGAAGGAGGCAGCAGTGTTCGATCGACTTCAGTTAGCAGCAGTAGTGAAGGAATCACTCAGGTTCAGTTAACAGCAAGGGATCGATCGATCGCTCGGGTTCAGTAACGCGTAGCCTGCAGTGCAATCACTCGGGTTCAGTTAGAGCCCAACGCCTCACACACACACGCGTGTACGTATGAGAGAAACGTGCATCGCTCGGCACCCGACCACCCACCGTAATCGGGAACTCCCCAATATTTTCCTCGCCCTCGCATCTACCACGGTTTTTTCCATCATGGACGGTGTTGGAGATATGACTATTGGGTATGACCCACCAAGGAGGGGCCGGGTTATCCCAATGGAGGTTCATCTAGACAAAGCCCATGAGTATGTGAAGGCGGCAGTTCATGAAGTAGGACTATTAAGGGGCCCAAACAGAGAGGCGGCTCACGGCCCGTGAGTATAGACCGCCATGTATATGTAACTTGTATTATAAGGCATGTAAGATAAGTCACCGAGCCGGACACATTTGTATGAGCCGGTCGGGACTCTGTAGGCCGCAGGGTGTCAACCCATGTATATAAGGGGACGACCCGGCAGCGGCTTAGGGTAAGAAACAATAGATCGAAAGCCAGGCAAAGCGTATTCGCTCCCCAGTAATTGAAACCCTAGCAATACCACCTCAAACTGTAGTAGGCTTTTACCTTCACCATAAGGGGCCGAACCAGTATAAACTCTCTGTGTCCTTTGTCCCATTTAACCTCTTTAAGCTAACCTCATCGCAATGGCTCCACAACTAAGTCCTTCTACGAGGACATCTGCCGTGACAATTCCACGACAGTTGGCGCCCATCGTGAGGCTCGAACCCACGACCACAAGGTTATCAGAGCAATCCAAAGCAATTGAACAGTGGGCAGTACCACGTCTTCACCACTAGCCTGTGTAAGCGGGATCAGAAGCTGCATAAGAGGGCAGTGAATGCTGTTGAGCCGGTGGTGCCATGTTACTTACGATGGTCAGCGCAGCCTATTGTGTGGAGCCGTGAGGATCACCTGCCCTGGGTTGACAATCCGGGTCACCTGGCACGGGTGGTGGCGCCTTAGGTCAGAGGCTATAAATTTACTAAGGTACTCATGGACGGAGGCAGCAGTATTAATATACTTTATTATGAAACCTTCCGTCGCATGGGGCTGACTGACAAAAATCTTAAGTCGTTGAACACCGATTTTCATGGGGTGGTGCCTCGTAAGTCGGCATATCCAGTGGGTAAGATATCTTTGGAGGTTGCCTTTGGAGATGAGCATGATTCCAGATCAGAGACTCTAACCTTCGAGGTGGTTAAGATCAAAAGCCCTTACCATGCTCTGTTTAGGCGGCCGGCTTATGCTAAATTCATGGCAAGGCCCTGCTATGTTTATTTGTAGCTTAAGATGTCGGGTTACAAGGGCACCATTGCGGTACATGGGAGTCTCAAGGTGGCCTTGGAGTGTGAAGAGGGCGACGCTGCCTATGCTGAATCAGTTTGTCCAACAGAGGAGCTGAAATTTTGTAAGGATAATGTTGACCCAACGGGCATGACATCCTTGAAAAAGCCAACCACGGAGCATGATCCTTTGTTAAAGTTTAAATCGGCAGATGACACTAAATTGGTTGATTTTGTTCCTGGCGACTCATCTAAGAAGTTCAGTATCAGCGCCAATCTGGATCCAAAATAGGAAAGCACGCTCATCGAGTTCATCCGTGAGAACCGCGACATCTTTGCATGGAAGCCTTCAGACATGCCAGGTGTACCGAGGGCACTCGCTGAGCACACTCTTAATATTGATCCGAAATTTAAGCCGGTCAAGCAATTCCTCCATCATTTTAATGAGGAGAGGCGGAAGGCCATTGGTGAAGAAGTGGACCGGCTCTTGGCGGCCGGGTTTATCGTTGAAGTTTTTCATCCTGAGTGGTTGGCTAACCCGGTGTTGGTGCTCAAGAAGAATGGCACTTGGCGGATGTGTGTGGATTATACGGACTTAAGCAAGGCTTGTCTGGCTGATCCATTTACTCTCCCTCGTATTGATCAAATCATTGATGCTACAGCAGGTTGTGAGCGTTGGAGTTTTTTGGAAGCTTATTCTAGTTATCATCAGATCAAGATGGTAGTTAAGGGCCAGGAGAAGACAGCTTTCATTACTCCGTTTGGAGCCTTCTGCTATGTGTCTATGCCTTTTGGGCTCAAGAGTGCCCAGGCGACTTACCAGCGGTGTGTGCAAAATTGCCTTCACAATCAGATCGGGCATAATGTTCATGCTTACGTAGATGACATTGTGGTGAAGTCAAGGAAGAAGGATACCTTGATTGATGATTTGAAGGAGACATTTGACAATCTCCGGGTCTACAAGATGGTGCTTAACCCGGCCAAGTGTATTTTTGGTGTACCAGCAGGCAAGCTCTTGGGCTTTCTGGTTTCTAACAGAGGCATTAAAGCTAACCCGGAGAAGATCAAAGCCATTACTTCATTGGCTAAGCCGGCGTGTGTTAATGATGTTCAGCGTCTGGTAGGTCGTATTGCGGCCCTAAGCCAGTTCATAAGCCGGTTAGGTCAGAAAGCTATTCCTCTTTATCATATGATGAAAAAGACAGATCATTTTGTTTGGAGTGAGGCTGCTAATCAAGCGTTTGAGGATATGAAGAAACAGTTGGTTGAGCCACCCGTTCTTGCTACCCCTATTGATAAGGAGACTCTGTTGTTATATGTGGATGCTAATAGTCGGGCCGTCAGTGTAGCTATTGTGGTGGAAAGGAAAGAGGCGGGCAAGGAATATCCGGTTCAACGGCCTGCTTACTACATCAGTGAGGTACTTATTGAGTCCAAGCAGAGGTATCCGCATTGGCCGAAGCTTGCGTATGGGGTCTTTATGGCAAGACGGAAGCTTAAGCAATATTTTCTGGGTCGCCCCATTACTATTGTCATCTCTGCTCCTTTGGGGGACATCATGCAAAATAGAGAAGCCATGGGCCGGATTTCCAAGTGGGCCATCAAGCTTGGGCCCCATGGTTTGAAATATGCGCCTCGTACGACCATCAAGTCACAAGCACTCGTGGATTTTATCAATGATTGGACAGAATTGCAGACACCTCAGGAAAAGCCAGATAACACATATTGGACTATTCACTTTGATGGATCCAGGCAGTTGGAAGGCTCAGGGGCTGGAGTTGTCTTGACTTCCTCACGAGGTGATAAATTTCTTACATTCTCCTGTTAATGTTCCCTTGTACTAACAATGTAGCTGAGTATGAGGCCTTACTTCATGGTCTTCGGATGGCTAAGGAGATGAACTTAAGCCGGGTGAGGTGTTTCGGTGATTCAGATCTGGTAGCTCAACAAGTTTCTGGCACTTGGGATTCTAAGGATCCACTCATGGCGGCTTATTGTCGAGAGGTTAACGCTATTGCCTGCCACTTCAAGGGCTACAAAGTTGAGCATATTGATCACAGGAAGAACGAGGCAGCTGACAGTTTAAGCTGGTTAGGGTCTCAGCGTAAGCCGATCCCACCTAACACCTTCCTGGATATTCTGCTTAACCCTTCGGTCAAGTTGCCTATAGAGGAGGATCTTGCTGTTCCTGACCCGGAAGCACAGTTGGTGGCTGCTCTTCATGCTATTCCTGATTGGACAGTGCCGTATCTGGCTTACATGACCCGGGGCAAGTTACCTGAGGATGACATTTTAGCCAGGCAGATAACCCGGCGATCTAAGTCAATGACGATTGTTAATGGGGAGTTGCACCATCGCAGTGTTACAGGGGCGTTTCAACGTTGTGTTTTGCCTGAAGAAGGTTGTGAGATTCTGCAAGAGATTCATGAAGGAGATTGTGGTCATCATGCCGGCTCTAAATCTATCGTCGCCAAGGCTTTTTTTCATGGTTTTTGTTCGTTGACGGCTCATGCCGATGCTGAGGATTTGGTCGGCAGACGTGACAGTTGTCAGAAATTTTCACGGCGAGCTCATGTTCCGGCTCAAGAGTTGAGGATGATTCCAATTACTTGGCTGTTTGCGACTTGGGGGCTTGATATGGTTGGACCTTTTAAGAGGTCCCTAGATAAAAAGACCCACCTTTTGGTGGCAGTTGACAAGTTCACTAAGTGGGTTGAAGCAGAGCCAGTTAGCAAGTGTGATGCCGCAACGGCAGTTAAATTCATCAAGAAGGTAATTTTTCGTTTTTTCTTTCCCCACAACATTATAACAGATAATGGTACTAATCTGTCTGAAGGCGCTATGAAATAATTTTGTCAACAAGAGCATATTCGACTTGATGTATCCTCTGTGGCTCACCCCCAGTCCAATGGTCAAGCGGAACGGGCTAATCAAGAAATTCTACGAGGTATCAAGCCCCGGCTTATGGTTCCTTTGCAAAGAACGCCGGGTTGTTGGGTGGAAGAGTTACCATCAGTGTTATGGAGTATCAATACAACCCCTAACATATCTATGGGTTACACACCTTTCTTCATGGTTTATGGAGCAGAGGCGGTTCTCCCAAGTGATATCCGTCACGATTCACCCCGGGTGGCGGCTTATGTTTAAGCTGACAATGAAAAAGCACGTCAGGACACACTTGACCTGTTAGATGAGGAGCGTGATATTGCGGCGGCTTGTTCAGCGATTTACCAGCAAGATCTGCGTCGTTATCACATCCATCGGGTCAAAACCAGAACCTTTCAAGAAGGAGATTTGGTGCTCCGGCTCATCAAGGATCAAACGAATATGCATAAACTATCACCGCCTTGGGAAGGACCTTTCGTGGTTAGTAAGAATCTGCATAATGGGTCATATTACCTTATTGATGTTCAAGAACACAAGGACTCACACACATCGGAGGAGGAGACTCGCCGGCCATGGAACATTGCTCATCTTCGGCCTTACTATACTTGAGCCACCGGCTCTCATGATGTACATAATCTGATGGTGTATATATTATAGACAGTATAATAAAGCTGGCATCCCTGATAAGTCAGGGCCTCTGTCGTTTCACTTCTTTGAAGCTGAGTCTTTATCATCTTCTTACACGTTCATTTAAGAGGCTTGACGCCCAAATTACAGGGACCAAAGAGAGTTGGATGCGTGGCACAGCTCAAACATAGGTCCCTAACGAGCACAATTTTTCAGTATGTCACTTGGGGGCTTCCTGTTCAAACATAGGCGTATTCGACCAAAGAGAACATAGCGTTACTACCCTCTTGACTAGGTTTGTTCAAACATAGGCGTATTTGAGCAAAGAGAACATAACCTTTCCGGGTCATCCTACCTGTAGCCAGCTGCTTCAACTCCATCAGGTAATTCTGATTGACCCGCTGAACTCTTAACGATTAGTCTTTATGGCGTATTCGACCAAGATCTGAGCTTGTTAAGGTTAAAACGCCGGCTTGTCATGCAAGAGCATGGCTTACAGATAGTCAGGATAGATCCAGGTTTCATAAGCCGCCTTCCTTGAAACTTGGATAAATCGTCCTGTGATGTATGCTATTACTCTGACCCCGCGTACTCCTGATAAGTCTATAAAGCAAGACTTGACTTTATCTGGGTTCAAATGTCGATTGGGTACTGTGAGTCAGGCTCACGGAAAGCACGTACCTTCCAGTGGCTCATGCTAGTTTCATCGAAGAAGACACTTTGGTTTGGCGGCCTTTAAAAGCCTCGAATTTTTTGCTTTCTTTTCTTTATACGATTTCTTTTTTGCCATCTGGTTTTTACACATCGGGTCAAGCTGCCCTACTTATGGCTCATATTTGAAGCATCTTTTGGGTTTCTACAACCCGCCAGGATGGCAGACTCTAAGTCATCAAGAGTATCATAATATTATGTTTGGAGTTATAGTTCTACAAACTCTAAACCATATAAAGATGTTAAGCCGGTAGTCTAAGCACATGCCACAGGTATGACATTTTATTATGTTAAAAATTATGGCCAGACTAGCCCTGATTATGGACTGTTCGTCCCCAGTGGCCTTTAACTAGGTATCATGACCCGCCCGGCGGTAAACCACCAGGGCACTTGTGACTTGTTTGTGTGTAGGAGAATAATCGAGTTTGATCTGCATAAATCAATACTGTCATAAGCGTAAAATGATCATCTTTCAAATTGGCGGATCAGCAGTATTGCGCAAAACAGAAACGTGCACGATGGCACGACAAATTCAAGTTTTTACTACCCTATTACATGACTCCATGAGCCAAATGGGCTCAAGTGTTTTTTCCAAGAATCAAATATATAAACCGCCTTGTGGTTCACTCTTCTTGGCCTTGCTGGCTTGAGGCTTCTGGGTCATCCTTTTCCGGTTCTTCGTCCTCTTCCGCCATCTGAAAGTTTGGTGATGACCAATTGATGCCAGATAAAGCTTGAAATTCAGCCTCGTCATCTATAAGATCAGACGGCTCAACTTCAGGGGAAAAAGTATGCTTACAGATTGGGGGGATTAAGTCCATCACTCTATAAGCCGGGGTCGGCATCTTCTAGTTCTCCTTGTTATAAGACCTATGGTACTATGAAAGGTCCGAGTCATTGGCAATCATAGTCGCCATTGTGCGTATCTCTTTCACGCAAGCAGAGAAGTCCTTCTGATCAAACGGCGTACCATCCTCTTTCAAGCTTGGGTAACTAGTGGCTACCTCAGACGGGTCAAGCTCTGGTACCCATGCCTTGGCCCGACTCAAAACCGTCACAGCACCGGCTCTCACAGACGATCGCTTCATTTCATCCATCCTAGCAGGAAGCACAAAAAGTTTTTTCAAGACATCTATCAAAAGAGTAGGTGCTTGATTCGTTGGAGAAATTGCAGCCAGTGCACGTTGAGTTCCGGTGTATAGCTGTTCGACAAGTGTGTAGACAGCTTTGAGCTTCACAAGCATGTCCTGGTTAAGGTTGCTGCTCCTGGGACCTGGATAAATCACAGATTGGTTAATGGCGGTTTATATTATCATGGCAAGGATTCACATTTTGATGATTAGCAAAGCGACTCACCAAAGATAGCAGAAACCATCTGAGATACACGGTGCTTTAAGCCGGTGAGTTCAGTGGTCACCTCTTGAAGAGCTGCCTCGGCTTTTTCAGCTTGCTGCGTTAAAGCAGTCTTTTCTTCAGCCCAAGTGTTTTTATCCGTCTTAAAACTGGTCTTCAGCTTTTCTGATTCAGCTATGCTAAACTGGAATATGGATTCAGCTTTCCGGGTCTTAGACTCCTAATTCGCCAGCCGAGTCTTTGCATTATTTAACTGTGACTCAAGTTCAGTAGTAGCATCCTGTATGAAGCACAGAGTTGTCAACACATTCATAACAGGATTACAAGAATATAAGTCCCAAGTCTTTTGCAGGCACGACTACTTGGCACATGGGGGTTAATGTCTGTCAAAGAATTTCTTTAAGTAAAATGGCTCTTATAAATAAAGTCCTAAGCACTTTGCAAGCAAGACTACTTGGCACTTGGGGGCTAATGCATATTGCTTGTATCTTCTAAATGATGAACCGGGTGTGCTGTAAACAATCACAGCCGACTCATGAGGGCTACACAGAAAAGCTCTCCTTTCTTAACCAATGGTAAACAGGACCGGCTCATTCATGCTGATTAAACCGACCCTTGGGGACTACGGATGCAATGCTAAATTGCTTAAACATCCGGTTTAATTTTAACTATGACAACCGGCCTTGGAGGGAGTCTATGACAAGAAGCTTATGGATTATTTTAAGTCTACAGCCTATTCAATTTTATCATAATCAGTAGACATGGGGGCTGGCAGGATGTACATAATTATTCAAAGGTGGAAGTCATACCTCATACTTTTGGTGCATTTGCTTCACCATATCAACTTCAAGATCGTGGTTGTTGTGTACTTGGCTAAGGTAGCTAGAGAGTATCTCACTGCTGCTCAATTGTGCATAATGAGAGACGTCAAACCTCATCTTCCGCCTTTCAATAACCTCTTGCTTGGCAGTATGCTTGGCCAAAGCTATTGGATTTCCCAGTTTTGTAAAGTCGGTGCTAGTGATCAGAACATCATCGGTGTGAGTCTCCGACGGCTTAAGTGGGATTGTTGGTGTAGGGTTCGAAGAGTTAATATTGGTGTTATCAATGCGGAGATCCAAAATCTCAGGTGAAACATCAGGGGCAGGGTCATCTGGTTGTTTTTCAAAAACATCAGATGCAGAGACTTGTTGTTCTGGTTCAATAACTTTAGGATCCTCAGCTGGCTTGGAAACCCTTGTTTTCTTGCTAGGCTTTGCTTGTCCACTACACAGGAGGTGATAAGTCAGAATGATTATAAGAGTATAAAGAGATACAGAATAAAAGATAATTATTGTTACCTAGGGGAAGTTTTAAAAGCCGGCAACTCAGTTTGCGATGAGTCGCCAGAGGAAGAACGGGAAATCTCCTGGTCAATTGAATCAACAGAGTTAAGTGGTAAGTAAATAAGACCCGCTGGCAGGTGAAAAGAGTTTAAAGTTAAAAAAGAACCTCGTTTCGACGTTTTTGAGGAGCGCGAGTGTTCGGTAAGCCGGAGCACAACTCTTCACCTCCACTGGTCTGGGTCTGAGGTTGATTCTCGTGTTGTTGTTGCTTCAAAAGAAAGTGAGGATCTAAATAAGCCAAGGGGTGTGAAAACCTTACTTTCCGGGTTACTTGTTGCAGTTCCTGTCTTGGCAAAGTTTCTAAGCCAGAGGAAATAATAGTTACCTCTTCTTCAGCTGCTTGGCTAGCTCCCATGTCATCCTGATAATAGTCAGTGTCAATAAGGTGGTTGAAAAACGAGCCAAGAGAGTCAAGGGCTACCTCCGACTCAGAGGTGTCATCCAGATTAAGCAGATCAGAGGCGCTTGGTTTCTTATTTCTCTTGGTTGTCTTCTTGGTGGTTTTCTTGGCGGCCCTGGCCTTCTTGGAAGCTTCAGGATCATACTTCTTTTTCCAAAAGTCAGAATTAGCCTGAAAAGATCATCAAAGGATGAGTTAATAAAGTATTTGAATAATGAGATAAAGGTAAGTAAATTCAAAGACTCGCATCCGGTGGCGGGTTAAGCTTGCAGAAAGGGTCCAGACCCACTTTAATGCAATCTTCTGGATCTTCATTCAGAACGGAATTAACCATTTCGTTAACCGCCTCATCAGTTAATGGTGCAGAGCTGTGGCGCAGTGGATCTTTTACACCACCAGTGTAAGTGCACATTAAGCCGGTGCGACGACTCAAGGGTATGATCCGCCAAGAAACCCAGCACCTGGCCAAATCAATGCCAGTTAACCCGTTTCCTAGCAGAGCTTTAACCTTTGCAATGGTAGGAGCAATTTTTGCCCGTTCGGCAGTGGTAAGTTTTTCAGGAAGATTGTGCTTTGGGTCCTGGTGCTCGACATGGTAACCCGACAGTGGATTCTCGTCAGCCGGAGAGGTATCTTTGCAGTAAAACCACGTCTGATTCCAATCCTTTGGGTGACTCGGCAGACAAGCATAAGGGAAGATGGCATCTCTTCTGCATTGAATCGAGATTCTGCCAAGTTCCAAGTTGAGCTAGTTCTTGAACTCATTTTGGCGGTTCAAGTAAAAATATTCTCTAAAGAGGTCGAAGATGGGATCCTCTTGAAGGTATACTTCGCAGAAGACTTGAAAATTGCAGATATTTGACACGGAATTGGTTCCGATGTCTTGAGGATGAAGTTGGAAGAAGTGTGGAACATCTCAGAAAAACTTAGAGCCGGGTGGTGAGAAGCCCCGGTTCATGTGATCAGTGAATACAATGACTTCACCATCTTTCGGTTGAGGTTTTTCTTCACCAGGTTTAGGGGCACGATAATGCATAACACTCTTTGCGGGATTTTGACAAAATCTTTGAGTGAGACCTCGATGACGACGGAGGGAACCCAATGCATGTATAGACTGTCTTTGGCAGCATTGTGAAGAGAGAAAGCCTAAAGGAAGGGAAAATTTTGCCAGTTTAAATCAGTTGGTGAACTCACAAGTTAACAGTTATAGTATATACTCAGAATGGCGGCTTAAGTGAGGACTAATGATATATGATTAATTGTAAGTCGGACATGTAAGCCGCCATGACACATACTGGTATTCAAGATCTGACAAAAGCAAAGTTTTACTAAGTGTTGGGACAAACAGGTTTCACGGATTGAAGCTATAAGTTTGGATCTGCAGCTATTCAGAAAAAAGGAAATAAAAGCTAAACCTAAGATGGCGGCGGCAGAAAAATGGGAGTGTCCAGATGAAATCTATTGCAATGAGGATATAGTCTCACATCAAAAAAAAGTGCTAAAACTGTTACCGCGCAAGATCTGTGCTATTTTCAGATTAAAACTATGCGATCTAGGATAGAGAAAGGGAAGAACGGTGATGAACACCGACGAACAGAGAAACCCTAACACGGATCTATGAAGAGGAAAGGGGAAGACTTACCGATGCTGATTCACAGAGGAGGAGCACCGCGGCGTTCTGGTCCGTTCAAGGTGATGCAGCGGCCGGAGTCGACGAAGTCGATGAAGGTTACGGCGGTGGAGCTCGCGGGGAGGAAGAAGAAGGAGAGAAGGCAAAGGGGGAGAATGGAAAGTGAACCCGTGGCCCTATTTATAAGGCTGGAAGGATAAGTGGCATGCGTGGGAATCGAGGAGATAGGAAAATGGATATGTGGCGGCGCGGGTGCCTCTATTTTTGAACGGTCAGTAAAGAAAAATATTTATTAAGCTTTGGGCCGTGTGTAGTACTAATTATAGGTGACGTCACGGCGGGTTACCGCAATTTCCAGACATGACGTCATGGCGGGTTACAATATTTCACAGGAAGATGAAGAAGGATTTTCCAAATGATGAAGATTGACATGAACAAGTTCAAATCAACATGGGGTCTAATGTTGGGGATATGACTATTGGGTATGACCCGCCGAGGATGGGCCGGGTTATCCCAATGGCGGTTCATCTAGACAAAGCCCATGAGTATGTGAAGGTGGCAGTTCATGAAGTAGGCATGTTAAGGGGCCCAAACCGAGAGGCGGCTCATGGCCCGTGAGTATAAACCGCCATGTATATGTAACTTGTATTATAAGGCATGTAAGATAAGTCACCAAGCCGGACACATTTTATGAGCCGGTCGGGACTCTGTAGGCCGCAGGGCGTCAACCCATCTATACCAATATAAAATGACCCAAAGGGGCAGATCCAATTAATCTCGGCCATCAAACTAAGTCAATCCAACGACCTAAACTGCTCCAATGGCAAGCGTTAAACATGTTTAACATGCAATTAATATCATACCAAATATTGCACTAATCACAGGATTAATACACAGATAATAGCATACCTAATATCCACGTGCAATTAATATGTTGCCTAAATATTAACGTGTGTTGCACGTGCACATTTACTCGTGTGTATAAGGGGACGACCCGGCAGTGGCTTAGGGCAAGAAACAACAGATCGAAAGCCAGGCAAAGCGTATTCGCTCCCTGGTAATCGAAACCCTAGCAATACCACCTCAAACTGGAGTAGGATTTTACCATCACTGCAAGGGGCCGAACCAGTATAAACTCTCCGTGTCCTTTGTCCCATTTAACCCCTTTAAGCTAACCTCCTTGCAATGGCACCACAACTAAGTCCTTCTATGAGGACATCTGCCGTGACAATTCCACGATAGACAGCCCAAAGAATGTCATGCAGCTGCGTCTCCAGCCCGCCCAGGACGAAAAGCCCATTTTCTGTCATGATCTTTTGTCATAGAAGTAGGACCCCACCACATCTATGATGCTACCGGGTTTTGTCACAATTATCATCATAGAAGTGTCATAAGTATCACAGAAAAAATTCGTTCGGCCCAAAATGTCACAGATGTGTCTTTTTGTAGTGAACGGTGCAGTCCCCTCCATGGCAGCCAACACAGGGGACGGAGCCAGGACGACATGACCAAGAACCCGACGATGTGTCAATGGCTTCGTCTGACCCTCGAGTCCATCAAGACCAATGGCAGGTCCTGCAGGATAGGCGGAGGGAAGACGCGCGTGTCACCATCGAACGATGTCGCGAAACCCGCTGCCAGTTTGATTGGCGCAATGGCCCCGACATCGACGAGCCCGTGCCTTGTGGAAACGGGTACCTGCCTTTCGAGGTTGGGTGCCCCACCTTCACCCGTGAGCTCCGACAAGTCCGTTGGCCATCTGCTCGCATGTTTAAGCCGGAGATACCAGAAAAGTATGATGGAAGAATGAACCCAGCAGAGTTCTTGAGCATTTACACCATTGCTGTCCAAGCTGCCGGAGGAAGAGATGAGAAGGTATTTGCCAACTACTTCCCTTTGGCACTTAAGCCAAACATGAGGTCGTGGCTGATGCACTTACCGGAGAACTCCATCTCGACCTTGGCTGGCCTGTGCAATGAGTTTGTTGGTGCCTTCACGGGCGGCCATTAAGAACCAGGGCGGCCCAACGACTTGCAGCTCCTCCCGCAAAAGGAAGGAGAGAGTTTTCAGAATTATATGCAGAGATTCAGTCGGGTGCACAGGAACATTCCAGACATCCACCCGACAGTTGTGACTATTGCGTTCCAGTCCAACATGCGCAACTGCAGGATATGTTCCAAGATGAACGCCCGGTTGCCCAAGACTTTGAATGAGCTATACACTTTGGCAGATAAGTGTGCCCAAACAGACGTGGGGAGGCGACTCCCCGGAGAGGAAGATGGTGTCGACGTTGACTCAGAAAACGATGATGATGCTACCAATCAGAAGAAGAAGAACAAGAAATGCAACAAGAAGTGCAAGGAGAAAATAGTGTTGGTTATCGAAGGGTCTGGCGTCCCTAGTACCAGCAAGAAGGCCAAGACCGAAGCTCCTGGCAAGGAAGTTGCCGCGTGCACTCACTGCCAAGAAGCTACGGCGACCGGGAAGGCTGTGAAGGCTGACGGGCCGTACTACAAGATCCATTGAACCAAGGGCCATGATCTACAAGAGTGTCATCAAGTCAAGCAACTCTTCAAAAAGCAGAAAGCTGAGTACGAGAAGTGTGATAAGGAGAACGGCTAGGGCGATGTTGGTGGGAAAGGCCGAGGCGGCCGAGGAAGCCACCCTGGCAAGGTCCCCCAACACCAAGGGAAACCTGTTAAGGGCCATGACAAGAAGGGATTCGATGATGAGAGCGATGAAGGGATGAAGAGGAAACCAACGAGCAGGAGTTCTAGAAGGCGACTGACGCCCTATGCGTTGACGGGGGGTGTATCCTTGCACTCCTCTCACCACCAGCTTAAACAGTGGGCGTGTGAGGTCAATGTTGTGGAGCCTGCGGCAGAATCTTGGAAACCTCTCAAATGGTCCCGCACGCCCATCATCTTTGATGAAGAGGATCACCCTGACCACACCACCGCCGTAGGGAGCTTGCCGTTGTTGGTTTCACCAACGATCCGCAACCTCAAGGTTACAAAGGTGTTGGTTGATGGCGGGGCTGGGTTGAATCTGATTTCCCCCAAGGTTCTCAACAAGCTTCAGATAGCAGATGAAGAGCTCAAGGTTACTGGTACTTTCCAAGGGATCAACCCCGGCAGGAGTCGTTCCAAGGGAAAGATCACGCTGCCAGTGACATTCGGAGGAGAATTGAACTACCAAACTAAGAAGGTCGTGTTTGATGAGGTTGATCTCCCCTTGCTGTGCAATGGAATCCTTGGTTGTCCAGCCCTGGCAAAATTCATGGCGGCATCTCACTATGCCTACAACACACTGAAGATGCCAGGGCCGTTGCGCGTCATCTCCATTCCATCGGACAAGAAGGATGCAATCATATGCGTGGATAAGATGTACTGAGAAGCAGTCGCTGTAGAGACCATAGAAGCTACCGCTCCCACCAAGGGAAGTAAGAAAGGGAACAAACATAGCGAGGATGCCGACAAGGAATCTAGGAAGCGCGTCTCTCCGAAGTACACTACGCCTGTTGATGACCTGCCAGAAAGTTCCAATAGCAAGAGATCAAAGGTTGTTACGCCTGCTATGAAGAAGGTCCTGGCAGGGCTGGTTGACGTTGATGGTATGTTCTATCAGCTCCACCCTTAACAACAAATAGGAAAGCGCGCTCATTGCCTTCCCGTGGGTGAATGTCGATGTGTTTGCTTGGCAACCATCTGACATCCCCTGTGTTCCCAGGGAGGTAATCGAGCACCACGTTGATGTCTGTCCCCATGCCTGGCCCATCAAGCAGAAGGTCCAGAAGCAAGCTTTGGAGCGGCAACAATTCATTGTCGATGAGATCAGGAAACTTGAGGCAACTAGTTTGGTCAGAGGATTATTGCATCGAACGTGGTTGGAAAATCCAGTGGTAGTGTGCAAGGCGAATGGGAAATGGAGGTTTTGCATAGATTTCAGGGATCTGAATAAAGCATGCCCGAAGGACCCATTCCCCTTGCCGTGCATCAATCAAATTGTGGATTCCACTTCCGCATATGACCTGCTTTCCTTCTTGGATGCATACTCCGGGTATCATGAGATTTTCATGTCCAAGGAAGATGAAGAGAAGACCACGTTCATAACCCCATGCGACACGTACTGTTTTGTACGGATGCCCTTTGGGTTAAAGAGCGTCGGATTCACTTTTGCAAGACCAGTGCAAATTGGTTTTGAGTCCCAGCTGGACAGGAATATTGAAGCCTACATGGATGACATATTGGTCAAAACCAAGGACAAATCAACTCTCATTCAATATTTGGAATAGACCTTTGCAAACCTGCCCAAGATCAACTTGAAGCTAAACCCCGAGAAGTGTGTGTTTGGTGTTCCCTCCGGCAAGCTACTTGGCTTCTTCGTTTCTCACTGGGGGATAGAGGCTAACCCCAACAAGATTAGAGCAATTGAGCAGATTCAAGCACCCGGAACAGTTAAGGATGTGAGGTGCTTAACTGGACATGTTACCGCGCTACGTAGGTGCATCTCCAGGTCCGCCGAGCGCGCCCTACAGTTCTTAAAAAATTTTAAGAAGGCAGGGCCCATAAAGTGGACCCCTGAAGCAGAAGCAGTGCTACAAGACTTAAAAACCTACCTTTCATCTGTTCCCACCTTGGTTGCTCCTAAACCACAAGAGTCATTGCAACTATATCTAGCGGCAACCAATCAAATGCTTAGTGCAGCTTTGGTGGCACAACGGGAAATAGAATAAGGAGCATCGGCAGCTACTGTCCCCTCCGGAGAGGAAAGTGAGCTCGTCCCAACAAGGTTAGATGCAGATCAGAACAATGAGGAGCAGAGCAATGGAGACAATTCCAAGGTCATGACAAGGAAGAAGGTGGTGCAGCGGCCAGTGTACTTCGTCAGCTCCCTGCTCCAGGGGGCTAGATCAAGGTATTCTAGCATGCTAAAGTTGATCTTTGGCCCCATCATGGCCTCAAGGAAACTGCACCACTACTTCCAAGCCCACGAGATCACGGTCATCACCAACTTCCCCTTACAACGCATACTGAGGAACCCCGAGGCCACTGGCAGAATGGTGGAATGGGCTTTGGAGTTATCAAGCTTTGGTTTGAAGTTTGAGAGCACGTCAACTATTCAGAGCAGAGCACTGACAGAATTTATTGTAGAATGGACACCAACTCCAGATGAAGAGATGCCAGAGACAGTCATCCCGGCAAGGAAGCCCCCCAGGAATGGATCATGTACTCCTCGGCACCGTCGTGATCGTCGTCACTGTCCTCCTCATCGCTATCGCTCGAGGAGGAGCTTTCGTCATCAGTCAAGCTCTCCGTGTAGCACCCTAAACGAGCACCCGAACACCCGAAGACCTTGACAGAGAGCAAGGTGGCATCCATTAGCTTGAAATGGAGAACGTGCCACGCCGCCACGCTATAGGCACGTGCAAAGCTCTTCTAGCCGCGCCTGAGGAGCATGACATGGGGGGCGGGGAACTCCACGTCCGCCCGCATTCTGCCATTGCAGCAGCCCCTCATGTGTAGCCTCAGTCCTGGTTGCTGTTCGACCTCCATTACCCTTGCAAATGGGGTAGGAAGCCGAAGGCGGCTGCGCGGAGGCCCGCGTAGCTTGACGATGAACTCCAACAGTTGATCCCCGAAGTGGCCTTCATTCGGGTTCTGAACAGTCAGGGGAGGCGTGATCAAGATGCCGCCTTGCCCTCGTCGGCCCCGAACACCACGATGGCCATGTCCTTGTCATCTCCCACCTCCCCTTGCATAGGGCTCTGCCTTCGCATCTCAGCGTAAGGTGGGAGGCATTGTCGAGCAGAAACCCTCGTCATCACCGCCGCCAGAGTACCACGATGCCCTCTTCCCCTCGCCATGGTGGATAGATGATACCAGGAGGAAGAAGGAAGGAATGGTGTGAGTCAGGGCCTCGCCCACGTTCCCTTTTATATGCCAACAGGGCCGGGGGCTGGCTCCTCACCCAGAGAACAACCAACCCATTCCCCCAATATGACTCCTCTATGCCACTAACGGCGCACGGAATCAAGACCGACCCCCTATGCCAATCAACGATGCCTGGCTTTATGCTATGGCACTTACCCCCCATGCCCTCTGCGTTCGCCACCAACCCTGCGCAATGCATGCAGCACACATGGCAAAAGGCGCCAGAAGCGGGGAAGCAAGTGGAGTGGCAGTTAGCGCCCCGTGAACATGGGACATGGGTAGCCCATAGATCATGGCTTAAATCTCCCTCGTAACGTCTGCACGACGCGCGGAAAAACTGAAAACTAACTCAAGCACAAGTTAATGAAGAAGCAAACAAAATCTCAAGGAATTATCTACCATGAGCCCTTTGCATGTGTACCTGATAGGGCCTACCCCAACGATGCTCACCAGCACGTCCGGGCCAGGCCCGGGGGCTCCTGTCAGTGCAACAAACCTTGGGGTATGTTGCCCGGGCTGTACACAAGCACGGAGGCAAGATTACAACATCCAAGACAAGGCCAAGCAGAAGAGATAGCTCCTTAAGGAATCAAAGGGATCAAGAAGACCAAGACCAGCCAAAAGGAGTAAGATATGACTAAGGAAACCCTCCCTTGTCATGCAGGCGAGCCCGGTCAGGACGAGGCCGCATCAAAGAAAAGTCCCTAGACTCCCCCGGCAGGCTTGCCGGGGACACCGAGGGCAGATCGCCCTGTCAAAACACCACTGCTCCGCCGCACAATGACTCAAGTCACTTATCAGTTCGGTGTCGAGCCCCCAAGTGACTAGGTGGCTGCCCTCTCGCAGGTGGCAGACATTCGAGGAGAATATCCCCTCTGCATGACACCCATCTAGAGGCGTGTTAGGCAGACAGGGCGAGAGACATCTAAAGTGGTGCGGCAAGGCTTGCTAGGCTACTCCCGCGACATGACACTAAGCGGAGCATTTAATGCGCCTTGTCCTGCCTGCAGAGTTAGGTGTGATAGCACTATTTGCTATCTAATCAATACGCAATGACTGATTTTCCATTGTGGTGACCCCTTGACCTATAAAAGGAGGGCCGTGGCATCCTTAGAAAGGATTCGGACCCTTGTATTCTCATACGCGCGAGCTGCTCTCGTCCCAAGGCAACCTTGCCGGGCAAGAGCGTCGCGTCTCCACTATGGTCCCCTCATCAATCCACCAAAGCATGAGTAGGGTTTTACGCCTCGCAGTGGCCCGAACCTGGGTAAAAACTACCCGTGTCATCACCTCCGTGCTGCTTTACGGTCTCCACTCTTTGTGCAACGCGACCTTCCCCCTTGCCGAACCACAAGGGGTTGATGGCCCCATAGGTGGTCGTGTTATACCATGACAAAAGCGGGCCTTCTTGAAGTGGCAAGGCGTCGTTAAGGACGCTCGAGCGCCTATCTCCTGAGGTTCCTGCATATTAGCCAATTACAAAATACAAGAGGCAACACGCACTTGTTGATCTGCTCGTGATCATACCGTGAGAAGACGAAGGCACTAAGGACCTGGTGAGGTGACGTGTACGGGGCCGGCCCGCGAGCTAGAGCTTAGTCTCTTAGATTTATCAGCTCTGCGGGGATGGACCCGAGCACAGGCACTGCGCTAGTAGCCCCCTGTCGTGGGATGTTCAAGGGAAGAGCTAGAAATGCGCGGATCCCGTAGAGGCGACTCCAGGGATGATATATCATCAAGCACAGGGTTAGCAACCATAGTAGCTCATGAAAGCGTAACTGGTTCAAGGTACATGAACGAAATGACATAACTGCAAGGGCGGACCCCTAGCAACCTGAGGATGATGCAGCCTGTGGGGGCGCCCTGAGTTGAGCAAACCAAAATGTCACATGGCACCAGTGTTGTAGAAGCATCGAGGTAGCTGAAGAACCATGCCGCAGATGAGTCGGGCGGCTCCGAAGGCCCGCGCTCAGAGGTCTCGCGAGGCTCCGGAACCTCCTGACATGCGATCGCCGAGTGCCTGGCCTCATGAGACGCCATAGCACGTTGCGACATGCGTTGGTATGAAGCGCCCATGTTTAGTAGGCAGGGGTAGCCCCCACTCTAGCCAACGTGCGACGGCCAGAAGAGGTCCTGTGAAGCGGCCCTTTTAAGGCCCGAGATGTTGACGCAGACACGCAGCTCACCACCCGCGTCAGGGGCCACAGCTGCACTTCGTGCCGCGCATGGCTTGCCCCTCCTGAAGCTCCTCGATTGCCTTGGTGATGTATTCTCGTGCTCTAGGCGCCTCGCGCCATACTCCTTGCTTTTTGGGGGCGTGCATCGAGGCATGCCTCCAAGTAGTGCCCGAGCACCTACCTCGTCGCGTTGGTTAGGTCAGAGGCTCTCCAAATGGAAGCCCCCATGCCCATCCAGAGGAAGGCGCCGGGTGCGCCTTCCTATGCAGGAGGAAGAGGCACCCCGGCAGCGGGCGCGAAGCCTGAGGCGTCGCGAGCGGGTTTCTTGGCCTCCGAACGGCTCCTGGGGAGGAATTGCTTCTTCTTTGGGGGGTAGCCTCGGGAGGCAGGATGCCAACTTCGTCATTAGAGTTCTCGGCTGCCGCGGCACGGTAGGCATGCTCAAGAGAGTAGACCGCGTCCTTCTCGTCGTAGGCCACCGTAATGACCCGGCTGCACACCGGCATCTTGAGGACGTTGTAGCCATGATGAACAGCCGCCATGAACTTGGCGAGGGCAGGGTACCCAAGGATGGTGTCGTACGGGAGGCCGATGTGGGGGACGACGTAGTCGATGAGGTCAGTGTGGTAGTTGTTGCACTTGCCGAAGGTCACGAGAAGGCGCACCTGGCCTAAGGGAGTGGTGGAGCTATCAAACACCCCAGAGGATGACCTGGTGAGCATGAGCTGATCGTAGGGCTGTTGGGAAACATAGTAATTTCAAAAATTTCCTACGCACACGCAAGATCATGGTGATGCATAGCAACGAGAGGGGAGACTATGTCCACGTACCCTCGTAGACCGAAAGCGGAAGCGTTAGCACAACGCGGTTGATGTAGTCATATGTCTTCATGATCCGACCGATCAAGTACCGAACGCACGGCACCTCCGAGTTCTGCACATGTTCAACTCGATGACGTCCCTCGAACTCCGATCCAGCCGAGTGTTGAGGGAGAGTTTCATCAGCACGACGGCATGGTGACGATGATGATGTTCTACCGACGCAGGGCTTCACCTAAGCACTGCTACGATATGATCGAGGTGGATTATGGTGGAGGGGGGCACCGCACACGGCTAAGAGAACAAGAGATCAATTGTTGTGTCTTTGGGGTGCCCCCTGCCCCCGTATATAAAGGAGTGGAGGAGGGGGACGGCCGGCCCTCTCTATGGCGCGCCCTAGGGGAGTCCTACTCCCACCGGGAGTAGGATTCCCCCTTTCCTAGTAGAACTAGGAGCCCTTCCAAGTAGTAGGAGTAGGAGGGAAGGAAAGGGAAGGGAAAAGGAGAAGGAAGGAAGGGGGCGCCCCCCCCCTCCCTAGTCCAATTCGGACCAGCCCATGGGCAGCGGTGCGGCCACCCTTTGAGGCCTTTCTCTCCTTTCCCGTATGGCCCATTAAGGCCCAATACGAATTCCCGTAACTCCCCGGTACTCTCGAAAATACCCGAATCACTCGAAACCTTTCCGATGTCCGAATATAGTCGTCCAATATATCGATCTTTACGTCTCGGCCATTTAGAAACTCCTCGTCATATCCCCGATCTCATCCGGGACTCCGAACTCCTTCGGTACATCAAAACACATAAACTCATAATATAACCGTCATCGAACTTTAAGCGTGCGGACCCTACGGGTTCGAGAACTATGTAGACATGACCGAGACACATCTCCGGTCAATAACCAATAGCGGAACCTGGATGCTCATATTGGCTCCTACATATTCTATGAAGATCTTTATCAGTCAAACCGCATAACAACATACGTTGTTCCCTTTGTCACCGGTATGTTACTTGCCCGAGATTCGATCATCGGTATCTCAATACCTAGTTCAATCTCGTAACCGGCAAGTCTCTTTACTCGTTCCGTAACACATCATCCCGCAACTAACTCATTAGTTGCAATGCTTGCAAGGCTTATAGTGATGTGCATTACCGAGTGGGCCCAGAGATACCTCTCCGACAATCAGAGTGACAAATCCTAATCTCGAAATATGACAACCCAACAAGTAACTTCGGAGACACCTGTAGAGCACCTTTATAATCACCCAGTTACGTTGTGATGTTTGGTAGCATACAAAGTGTTCCTCCGGTAAACGGGAGTTGCATAATCTCATAGTCATAGGAATATGTATAAGTCATGAAGAAAGCAATAGCAACAAACTAAGCGATCAAGTGATATGCTAACGGAATGGGTCAAGTCAATCACATCATTATCTAATGATGTGACCCTGTTAATCAAATGACAACTCATGTCTATGGCTAGGAAACTTAACCATCTTTCAACAAGCTAGTCAAGTAGAGGCATACTAGTGACACTCTGTTTGTCTATGTATTCACACATGTATTATGTTTCCGGTTAATACAATTCTAGCATAAATAATAAACATTTATCATGAAATAAGGAAATAAATAATAACTTTATTATTGCCTCTAGGGCATATTTCCTTCAGTCTCCCACTTGCACTAGAGTCAATAATCTAGTTCACATCGCCATGTGATTTAACATCAATAGTTCACATCACCATGTGATTAACACCCATAGTTCACATCGTCATGTGACCAACACCCAAAGGGTTTACTAGAGTCAATAATCTAGTTCACATCGCTATGTGATTAATACCCAAAGAGTACTAAGGTGTGATCATGTTTTGCTTGTGAGGGAAGTTTAGTCAACGGGTCTGCCACATTCAGATCTGTATGTATTTTGCAAATTTCTATGTCAACAATGCTCTGCACGGAGCTACTCTAGCTAATTACTCCCAATTTCAATATGTATCCAGATTGAGACTTTGAGTCATCTGGATCAGTGTCAAAACTTGCATCGATGTAACCCTTTACGACGAACCTTTTGTCACCTCCATAATCGAGAAACCTATCCTTATTCCACTAAGGATAATTTTGACCAATGTCCAGTGATCTACTCCTAGATCACTATTGTACTCCCTTGCCAAACTCAGGGCATGGTATACAATAGGTCTGGTACACAGCATGGCATACTTTATAGAACTATGGCTGAGGCATAGGGAATGACTTTCATTCTCTCTCTATCTTCTGCCGTGGTCTGGTTTTGAGTCTTTCTCAACTTCACACCTTGTAACACAGGCAAGAACTCCTTCTTTGACTGTTCCATTTTGAACTACTTCAAAATCTTGTCAAGGTATGTACTCATTGAAAAACTTATCAAGCGTCTTGATCTATCTCTATAGATCTTGATGCTCAATATGTAAGTAGCTTCACCGAGGTCTTTCTTTGAAAAAAAACTCCTTTCAAACATTCCTTTATGCTTTGTAGAATAATTCTACATTATCTCCGATCAACAATATGTCATTCACATATACTTATCAGAAATGTTGTAGTGCTCCCACTCACTTTTCTTGTAAATACAGGCTTCACCGCAAGTCTGTATAAAACTATATGCTTTGATCAACTTATCAAAGCGTATATTCCAACTCCGAGATGCTTGCACCAGTCCATAGATGGATCGCTGGAGCTTGCATATTTTGTTAGCACTTTTAGGATTGACAAAACCTTCTGGTTGCATCATATACAACTCTTCTTTAATAAATCCATTAAGGAATGCAGTTTTGTTTATCCATTTGCCAGATTTCATAAAATGCGGCAATTGCTAACATGGTTCGAACAGACTTAAGCATAGATACGAGTGAGAAACTCTCATCGTAGTCAACACCTTGAACTTGTCGAAAACCTTTTCATGACGATTCTAGCTTTGTAGATAGTAACACTACTATCAGCGTCCGTCTTCCTCTTGAAGATCCATTTAATCTCAACGGCTCGCCGATCATTGGGCAAGTCAATCAACGTCCATACTTTGTTCTCGTACATGGATCTCATCTCAGATTTCATGGCCTCAAGCCATTTCGCAGAATCTGGGCTCATCATCGCTTCCTCATAGTTCGTAGGTTCGTCATGGTCAAGTAAGATGACCTCCAGAACTGGATTACCGTACCACTTTGGTGCGGATCTCACTCTAGTTTACCTACAAGGTTCGGTAGTAACTTGATCTCAAGTTACATGATCATCATCATTAGCTTCCTCACTAATTGGTGCAGTAGTCACAGGAACAGATTTCTGTGATGAACTACTTTCCAATAAGGGAGCAGGTACAGTTACCTCATCAAGTTCTACTTTCCTCCCAGTCACTTCTTTCGAGAGAAACTCCTTCTCTAGAAAGGATCCATTCTCAGCAATGAATATCTTGCCTTCGGATCTGTGATAGAAGGTGTACCCAACATTTTCTTTTGGGTATCCTATGAAGATGCACTTCTCCGATTTGGGTTTGAGCTTATCAGGTTGAAACTTTTTCACATAAGCATTGCAACCTCAAACTTTAAGAAACGACAGCTTAGGTTTCTAGCCAAACCATAGTTCATACGGTGTCATCTCAACGGATTTAGATGGTGCCCTATTTAACGTGAATGTAGCTGTCTCTAATGCATAACCCCAAAATGATAGTGGTAAATTGGTAGGAGACGTCATAGATCGCACCATATCTAATAAAGTACGGTTACGATGTTCAGACACACCATTACACTGTGGTGTTCCAGGTGGCGTGAGTAGTGAAACTATTTCACATTGTTTTAACTAAAGGCCAAACTCGTAACTAAAATATTTTACTTCTGCGATCATATCGTAGAAACTTTTATTTTTGTTACGATGATTCTCCACTTCACTCTGAAATTCTTTGAACTTTTCAAATGTTTCAGACTTGTGTTTCATCAAGTAGATATACTCATATCTGCTCAAATCATCTGTGAAGATCAGAAAATAATGATACCTATCACGAGCCTCAATATTCATCGAACCACATACATCAGTATGTATGATTTCCAACAAATCTTTTGCTCGCTCCATTGTTCTAGAGAACGGAGTCTTAGTCATCTTGCCCATGAGGCATGGTTCGCAAGCATCAACTGATTCATAATCATGTGATTCCAAAAGCCCATCAGCATGGATTTTCTTCATGCTCTTTACACCAATATGACCTAAATGGCATTGCCACAAATAAGTTGCACTATCATTATTAACTTTGCATCTTTTGGCTTAATATTATGAAAATGTGTATCACCACGATCAAGATCCAACAAACCATTTTCATTGGGTGTATGACCATAGAAGGTTTTATTCATGTAAATAGAACAACATTTATTCTCTAACTTACATGAATAACCGTATTGCAATAAACATGATCCAATCATATTCATGCTCAACGCAAACACTAAATAACATTTATTTTAGGTTTAACACTAATCCCAAAAGTATAGAGAGTGTGCGATGATGATCATATCAATCTTGGAACCATTTCCAATACACATCGTCACTTCACCCTTAACTAGTCTCTGTTCATTCTCCAACTCCCGTTTCGAGTTACTATTCTTAGCAACTGAACTAGTATCAAATACCGAGGGGTTGCTATAAACACTAGTAAAGTACACATCAATAACATGTATATCAAATATACCTATGTTCACTTTGCCATCCTTCTTATCCGCCAATTACTTGGGGTAGTTCCGCTTCCAGTGACCAGTCCCTTTGCAGTAGAAGCACTCAGTTTCAGGCTTAGGTCCAGACTTGGGCATTTCACTTGAGCAGCAACTTGATTGCCGTTCTTCTTGAAGTTCCCCTTTCTTCACTTTGTCCCTTTACTTGAAACTAGTGGTTTTTGTTTACCATCAACACTTGATGGTTTTCTTGATTTCTACCTTCGTCGATTTTAGCATCATGAAGAGCTTGGGAATCGTTTCCGTTATCCCTTGCGTATTATAGTTCATCACGAAGTTCTACTAACTTGGTGATGGTGGCTAGAGAATTCTGTCAATCACTATTTTATCTGGAAGATTAACTCCCACTTGATTCAAGCGATTGTAGTATCCAGACAATCTGAGCACATGCTCACTGCTTGAGATATTCTCCTCCATCTTTTAGCTATAGAACTTGTTGGAGACTTCATATCTCTCAACTCGGGTATTTGCTTGAAATATTATCTTCAACTCCTGGAACATCTCATATGTTCCATGACGTTCAAATCATCTTTGAAGTCCCGATTCTAAGCCGTTAAGCATGGTGCACTAAACTATCAAGTAGTCATCATATTGAGCTAGCCAAACGTTCAGAATGTCTGCATCTGCTCCTGCAATAGGTCCGTCACCTAGCGATGCATCAAGGACATAATCCTTTTGTGCAGCAATGAGGATAATCCTCAGATCATGGATCCAATCCGCATCATTGCTACTAACACTTTTCAACTTAGTTTTCTCTAGGAACATATAAAAATTAAACGGGGACCAACATCGCGAGCTATTGATCTACAACATAGATATGCCAATACTACCAGGACTAAGTTCATGATAAATTAAAGTTCAATTAATCATATTACTTAAGAATTCCCACTTAGATAGACATCCCTCTAATCATCTAAGTGATCACGTGATCCAAATCAACTAAACCATAACCGATCATCACGTGAAATGGAGTAGCTTTCAATGGTGAACATCTTTATGTTGATCATATCTACTATATGATTCATGCTCGACCTTTCGGTCTCAGTGTTCCGAGGCCATATCTGCATATGCTAGGCTCGTCAAGTTTAACCTGAGTATTCTGCATGTGCAAAACTGGCTTGCACCCGTTGTAGATGGACGTAGAGCTTATCACACCTGATCATCATGTGGTGTCTGGGCACGACGAACTTTGGCAACGGTGCATACTCAGGGAGAACACTTTTATCTTGAAATTTAGTGAGAGATCATCTTATAATGCTACTGCCGAACTAAGCAAAATAAGATGTATAAAAGATAAACATCACATGCAATGAAAATATGTGACATGATATGGACATCATCATCTTGTGCCTTTGATTTCCATCTCCAAAGCATCGTCATGATTTCCATTGTCATCGGCATGACACCATGATCTCCATCATCTTGATCTATATCAATGTGTCGTCACATGGTCGTCTCGCCAACTATTTCTCTTGCAACTATTGCTATCGCATAGCGATAAAGTAAAGAAATTATTTGGCTCTTGCATCTTATGCAATAAAGAAACAACCATAAGGCTTCTGCCAGTTGCCGATAACTTCAACAAAACATGATCATCTTATACAACAACTTATATCTCATCACATCTTGACCATATCACATCACAACATGCCCTGCAAAAACAAGTTAGACGTCCTCTACTTTGTTGTTGCAAGTTTTACGTGGCTGCTACGGGCTGAGCAAGAATCGTTCTTACCTACGCATCAAAACCACAACGATAGTTTGTCAAAGTTAGTGATGTTTTAACCTTCTCAAGGACCAGGCGTAGCCACACTAGATTCAACTAAAGTTGGAGAAACTAACACCCGCTAGTCACCTGTGTGCATAGCACGGCGGTAAAACCAGTCTCGCGTAAGCGTACGCGTAATGTCGGTCCGGGCCGCTTCATCCAACAATACCGCCGAACCAAAGTGTGACATGCTGGTAAGCAGTATGACTTATATCGCCCACAACTCACTTGTGTTCTACTCGTGCATATTACATCAACGCATAAAACCTGGCTCGGGTGCCACTATTGGGGAACGTAGTAATTTCAAAAATTTCCTACGTACCGCAAGATCATGGTGATGCATAGAAACGAGAGGGGAGAGTGTGTCCACGTATCCTCGTAGACCGAAAGCGGAAGCGTTAGCACAAGGTGGTTGATGTAGTCGTACATCTTCATGATCCGACCGATCAAGTACCGAACGCACGGCACCTCCGAGTTCTGCACATGTTCAACTCGATGACGTCCCTCGAACTCTGATCCAGCCGAGTGTTGAGGGAGAGTTTCGTCAGCACGATGACATGGTGACGATGATGATGTTCTACCGACGCAGGGCTTCGCCTAAGCACTGCTACGATATGATCGAGGTGGATTTTGGTGGAGGGGGGCACCGCACACGGCTAAGAGATCAAGAGATCAATTGTTGTGTCTTTGGGGTGCCCCCATGCCCCCGTATATAAAGGAGTGGAGGAGGGGGAGGGACGGCCCTCTCTATGGCGTGCCCTAGGGGAGTCCTACTCCCACCGGGAGTAGGATTCCCCCTTTCCTAGTAGAACTAGGAGCCCTTCCAAGTAGTAGGAGTAGGAGGGAAGGGAAGGGAAGGGAAAAGGAGAAGGAAGGAAGGGGGCGTCCCCCTCCCTAGTCCAATTCGGACCAGCCCATGGGGAGGGGGCGGCCACCCTTTGAGGCCTTTCTCTCCTTTCCTGTATGGCCCATTAAGGCCCAATACGAATTCCCGTAACTCGCCGGTACTCCCGAAAATACCCGAATCACTCGGAACCTTTCCGATGTCCGAATATAGTCGTCCAATATATCGATCTTTACGTCTCGACCATTTCAAGACTCCTCGTCATGTCCCCGATCTCATCCGGGACTCTGAACTCCTTCGGTACATCAAAACACATAAACTCATAATATAACCGTCATTGAACTTTAAGCGTGCGGACCCTACGGGTTCGAGAACTATGTAGACATGACCGAGACACGTCTCCAGTCAATAACTAATAGCGGAACCTGGATGCTCATATTGGCTCCTACATATTCTACGAAGATCTTTATCGGTCAAACCGCATAACAACATATGTTGTTCCCTTTGTCATCGGTATGTTACTTGCCCGAGATTCGATCGTCGGTATCTCAATACCTAGTTCAATCTCGTTACCGGCAAGTCTCTTTACTCGTTCCATAACACATCATCCCGCAACTAACTCATTAGTTGCAATGCTTGCAAGGCTTATAGTGATGTGCATTACCGAGTGGGCCCAGAGATACCTCTCCGACAATCAGAGTGACAAATCCTAATCTCGAAATATGCCAACCCAACAAGTACCTTCGGAGACACCTGTAGAGCACCTTTATAATCACCCAGTTACGTTGTGACGTTTGGTAGCACACAAAGTGTTCCTCCGGTAAACGGGAGTTGCATAATCTCATAGTCATAGGAACATGTATAAGTCATGAATAAAGCAATAGCAACAAACTAAATGATCAAGTGTTATGCTAACTGAAAGTGCGTTATATCGACTAGAGGGGGGGTGAATAGGCGATTTTTATGAAAGTCTTCAAAATGTGAGAGTTATGAAGACAAACAGCGAAGATTATGCCTATTACTATGCAGCGGAAGTTAGATTACACTAGGCCAGCCATGGTCATGTATTCAATGGAGTGAAAGCACAATGACAAACAACTGCGGTGTAATAAGGATCAGGTAGGAAGAAGTTATGAAGCCAAACAGATCATACACTCACGTTGTGAAGACAAAAGATAAAGCAAGCATGCAATGGCTTCACAATGTGTAACAGTAAGAAAAGGAAGTGAAGATGAAACCAGTGATTCGTTGAAGACAATGATATGTTGGACCAGTTCCAGTTGCTGTGACAACTGTACGTCTGGTTGGAGCGGCTAGGTATTTAAACCTTTGGACACACAGTCCCGGACACCCAGTCCTGAACACACAGTTCAGGACACCAAGTCCTCACCGTATTCTCCTTGAGCTAAGGTCACTTAGTCCTCGCCCAATCACTCTGGTAAGTCTTCAAGGTAGACTCCCAAACCTTCACAAACTTCGTTCACTGGCAATCCACAATGTCTCTTGGATGCTCTGAACGCGACGCCTAACCGTCTGGAGGATTCACAGTCCTCAAGTGTAATAAGTCTTCAGGTCACACAAACAAGAAGACCTAAGTGATGCCCAATTAGCTCTGGCTCTGGGTGGTTAGGGCTTTTCTCCTCACTAGGAATTTTCTCTCAAAGGCTTCGAGGTGGGTTGCTCTCAAACGACAAAAGCCGTGCACTGAAATCTGAGCAGCCAACCGTTTATGGTTGTGGGGGTGGGCTATTTATAGCCACTTGGCAACCCAACCTGATTTGTCCGAAATGACCCTGGGTCACTAAGGAACTGACATGTGTCGCAACGGTCAGATTTCAAACTCTCATGGCAACTTTACTTGGGCTACAAGAAAAGCTGACTTGTCCGGCTCTGGACAAGATTCGCTCTCATTGTCTTCGCTCGAAGACATAGGTTTTTGATTTAGGCATCACTTCAGTCATTCTGACTGGTTCTCCTGGACCCCACTTAACAGTACGGTGGTTCCTATGACTCAACACAAAAGAAAAGGAACTACGAAAGATCTAAGTCTTCGAGCTCCATAGGCTTCATAACGTGTCTTCTTTGTCATAGTCTTCAATGTGAATATCTTCATATACCACCTTTGTCTTCAATGTCTTCATACATTTTTAGGGGTCATCTCTGGTAGTAAAACCGAATCAATGAGGGACTTCTACCTGTGTTTTCCTGCAATTCTCACAAACACATTAGTCCCTCAACTAGGTTTGTCATCAATACTGCAAAACCAACTAGGGGTGGCACTAGATGCACTTACAATCTCCCCCTTTTTGGTGATTGATGACAAACTAGTTGAAGTTTTCAACGGGGAATATAGTGTGTGAAGTTTGTAAAGGATAGGGAATTGTCTTCATAAGTTGCAAGGGCTCCCCCTGAAGATGTGCATATAAGTTAATTTGCTTTTGGAATGCAAATGCACATGGCAGGTTGTACTTGAGGAGATCCTCTTTAGCTTATGATGACAATCCACTATGCATGTGAAAATATATGAAGATAATGACATGCATAATGGAAAATGGACGTCTGCAGAATGAGATAAGTGCGGAATCTATCGTCGCACATGCGGAATTTATCTTCGCAAACAGAGTGGCAAACAAGTAGCAGACGACCATCGAGTTTTAGTGTTTACAACTCAAAGAACCAAATGAAGCAAAAAAACAAGAGTTGTAAACACGAAGCAAAATATAACAAAACATAAGGCACCCGCCCATATTGACCCGCTTGAAGACTATAAACATCATATGCTTCTCCCCCTTTTGTCAGTAATGACCAAAAAGGTTTGAAGACATAGAGTTTTCTACGCGTTCCCAGGCGCAGCAGGGTCGGTGGAGTTGTTTGGCGGTGCAGAACTTGGATGTGCTGAAGCAGATGGTGGTGATGTAGCATCATCGTCTTCATCAATGATCCTTGCAGTAACTGTGGCAGCAGATGAAGAAAACTCAGAGTCTTCAAGTGACGGTGTGTTGCGCATCACAGCCCTTCTCGGAGGTGTGGTGTCAAATTTGAAGCGCTCTGTGAAGCCATCCTCTTCAAGTTCAGCTTCAGTGCATATCATTGAGAGCCCTTTCCATGTACGACGGCACATCTCATGAGTGACAAAAGCATTCTTGGTGGCTAGGTTTCAAAGACGACTGACATCCACCAAGAGGCTCTTCATCTGACGCTTTAGCCAGTCGTGATGCCTATCTTGCTTTTGGTGAAGGGCCACAAGAAGCTCTCGGTCAGTGAGGACACGAGCACGCTTCTTGGGTCTTGGAGCATTTGTGCTGTCTGTGGCTTCAGTAGATGCTGGTGCACGTGTAGTGCCAGCCAACGGATATACCCTGGATATGGCTTCAACACCTTCAACATTCTGCGTGAAGCTCTGGTGTTCTGCATTCTGAAGACTTATCGATTGCTTGGCAGGCTCAGGGTATATTGCTTCAGTAGAGGTATCCACATCTGGCAAGAAGATCCGATGGTTTCGGGCAAAGGGCTGATACGAGATCGCAGAGTGCAGTTTGATTAGTCTCATCACCCAAGGAGCATAGAACTTCAAACAAAATAATTCAGAGCCTGACGCTGCAAGTTGGCGTATGAAGAAATCTTGTGCGTTGAACCATTTGCCATGAAGGATACAGAATATCATAGTCTTCATTGCACCCTCGATCTTGGCATGTGGTGAGTGTCCCTTAATGGGCTAGAGAGTCCGTCGGATAATGTGATATATGGTCTTGGGCAGGTACTCTAGGTCTTCAACGAAGAACTTAGTTGGATAGGGTGCATCCTGAGGCAATGGCTTCATCATTGAGAGCATCTGACTCATATTTGGTTCAGGCCTCTGGAATATGCTCTCAATAGCTTCAGCATGTAGTTGACAGCCTTCCTCGTAGAATTCGCCAGGAGTGGGCAGGCCGGTGAGCTCAATGATATCAAATGCATTGGCTTCATGATGGACATTGCCGGTCATCCACTCCAGGACCCAAGTCTTCGGATCTCTGTTGTATCCTTTAATGTGGAGGGTGGCATAGAACTGAAGCAGAAGCTCTTCATTCCAGTGCTCTTCATCAGTGACAAACGGCAGCAGACCCACTTGCCTGAAGCAATCCAAGGCTTCCTCAAGACATGGCAGACCAGCAATGGCTTCAACCTCAAGGCGCTTGTGCGGGAAAGATGCGACCTTGGTTGTATAAGATGCATGAATAATAGCTGCGCTGAGAATAGCTCCAGAACCTGTCTGATACAATCCTTTCCCTTGAATAGGGGTTCTTGGAGCTATTGAAAAATGTATTGTCTGCCTTGAAGCTGTTGATGTCAAAGGAACCAGGTGCTGATGCAGGACCTGGGAACCTTGGAAGCCTTGGGACTGGCTTCTGGACATGAGGCCTGTGCTCAATATGATAATCGAATTGAGGACCTGCAGCAGACTCAGGAACAGAAGTGTCTGGCTCGGTAGCTTCGCTGTCCGCTGAAGCATTTGGTGGGGCGG